>NW_009944267.1:1701-1910 GCF_000696875.1 Nestor notabilis | reverse complement strand
CCGCGCCTGCCACCACTCCTCGTCGGAGGCGTCCAGCACGTGCAGCACGTCGCCGAAGCGGAAGCTCAGCGCCTGGCTCAGGAACCCGCAGTCCTTGGCCTTGTCGTAGTCAAACAGCGCCCTGGGGGGGGGCAGTGTCACATGGAGACCCCACATCCCACATCCCATATCCCATATCCCACATCCCATATCCCATATCCCACATCCCA
>NW_009944267.1:0-1503 GCF_000696875.1 Nestor notabilis | reverse complement strand
CCAGATATCCCATATCCCAGATATCCCATATCCCAGATATCCCATATCCCACATCCCACATCCCATATCCCGTATATCCCATATCCCATATCCCATATCCCGTATCCCATATCCCGTACCCCATATCCCAGATATCCCGTATCCTATATCCCAGATATCCCACACCTCATATCCCAGATATCCCATATCCCATATCCCATATATCCCACATCCCACATCCCATATCCCATATCCCATATCCAGTACATCCCATATCCCGTATCCCATATCCCAGATATCCCATATCCTATATCCCAGATATCCCACACCTCATATCCCAGATATCCCATATCCCATATATCCCACATCCCACATCCCATATCCCATATCCCGTATCCCATATCCCGTACCCCATATCCCAGATATCCCGTATCCTATATCCCAGATATCCCACACCTCATATCCCAGATATCCCATATCCCACATCCCATATCCCATATCCCATATCCAGTACATCCCATATCCCGTATCCCATATCCCAGATATCCCATATCCTATATCCCAGATATCCCACACCTCATATCCCAGATATCCCATATCCCACATCCCATATCCCATATCCCATATCCAGTACATCCCATATCCCGTATCCCATATCCCAGATATCCCATATCCTATATCCCAGATATCCCACACCTCATATCCCAGATATCCCATATCCCATATATCCCACATCCCACATCCCACATCCAATATCCCATATCTGGTACATCCCATATCCCGTATCCCATATCCCAGATATCCCATATCCTATATCCCAGATATCCCACACCTCATATCCCAGATATCCCATATCCCACACCCCATATCCCATATCCCAGATATCCCACACCTCATATCCCAGATATCCCATATCCCAGATATCCCATATCCTACACCCCATATCCCATATCCCACATCCCATATCCCATATCCCATATCCCATATACCCCATATACCATATCCCATACCCCATACCCCACACCCCACATCCCATATATCTCACACCCCATATCTCATATATCCTATATATCCCATAATATCCCTTATATCCCACACCCCATATCCTATGTATCCCATATATCCCATATATCCCGTATATCCCATATATCCCATATCCCATATGTCCCATATATCCCATATATCCCATAAATATCCCATATCCCGCATCCCTCACCCCATATCCCGTATATCCCATATCCCGTATATCCCATATCCCATATCCCATATCCCGTATCCCATATCCCGTACCCCATATCCCAGATATCCCGTATCCTATATCCCAGATATCCCACACCTCATATCCCAGATATCCCATATCCCATATATCCCACATCCCACATCCCACATCCCATATCCCATATATCCCATACATCCCATAATATCCCGTATACCCCACCTGACGTAGAAGCCCCGTTTGGGATCGCTCCGCAGGGAGGCGCTGCCCGATCCCAGGCTGCTGCTGAGGAGCTGCTCCCGCAGGTC
>NW_009944266.1:36748-37091 GCF_000696875.1 Nestor notabilis | reverse complement strand
TTAAGGTCCCTCCAGCCCAAACCATTCCATGGTTGTATGATAATAAGTGGAGGGAAACACTGCCATCTAAGAGTTGCCGTGTAGTGGCCCAACCTCCAGAGATCCTGAAAGAGAAACAGGAAAAAAAAATTAAAAATAGGGCCATTCCCATGCCGAAGTGGGGAAGGACACACCTCGAATGGTCTATGTGCTGATGCAGGTGTGAAGGTATGGAGCCGCATGTTCTTGGAGCAGACAGCTTCAGCCTTCCCCGTACTGGGGAATGCCAGCATCTGTACTCAGTTTGGGTGGCTTAGCTGCATGTTCGTCAGCCGCATGTTCATTAGACACCTATAAAACACCG
>NW_009944266.1:27839-36727 GCF_000696875.1 Nestor notabilis | reverse complement strand
TCATCTTCTCCAGGCTGCCCAGGTGAGAAGCGCCATTCCCAGGGCTGGGGCTCCTCTGAGCCGCTGCCACTGGAGGGCAACAGGAAACTACTGGATTTCTCCCACCCCTGATCCTGTGGAATGCGCACAGGGAGTGAGCACATAGAGCAAACGAAATCGATCCGCTGTTGCAGAATAGGTCTGCTGGGAAGCTGAGCCTAGCAGAAGGATGCGGGAGCTGCAGCGTGCCGGAGAGTTCAAGCCAATTAGACTTTTATGTGTTTTCTTCCCTGTATTTCCCCCAGAAAAAGTTTCTAAATCTTTCTCCGAGCTGTGTCACGTTATTCTGGTTTAAGTGGAACAGCATGGTGCCCTTCATTGTTTTTTTTAAGTGGCTAAAAGCTCAATTTGATGCTTGAATGTCCTCATGCCTCCCAAGCAGATGCTGTTACAACCTCCCCTCAGAGCTGCTACAGGGAGTCAGATAATGCCAAGATACCCAGAAAAAACACATTCTTGGCAGCATTCTTGGCATCCTCCTTTAAACACAGGCTTGCAGCATATAAATCCTGGCACCCTGTGTCCTGTTGGTGGCCAGTGAGGCATGATTTCCATGTCTGTGAACCGGGAACAACACATTGGGAAAGCCCAGCTGGGAGACAAGGTGGGAGAGCCACACTTTGCATTTCTCTGGTGCCTTTTGAGGATCTCAAGGGCTTTTGGAAATGAGATCCAAGCTCTAAGTGTGTGTTCCAGAGGGAGAGAAGTAAGTCCGAGGTGATCCTTAGAAGTATGAGCAGAGCTGGGCATGGATTTCCAGTGTCATGAGTGCGTTCTCATGCCTGTCTTGCTGGCGCAGGACTGCAGTGCGGAACCGTGGCACTCAAGTTAACAGGGAAGGAAGTATTAACACAACGCTTCTGGTATTAAAATGAATCAATAAATAGAGCATGACCTGCCTGCAGTGCACTAGAAGGGCACCATTGCTTGGAGCTGTTTGTTTCTTGGCCAAGGTCTAGGAGCTGATCCTTTCCTCGTGCTGCAGCATGAGAGCTGTAACATCACGGGTTATCCACAGGCAGGGGTAGGAGGGCGAACACAGGCAAGCATGGAAGTGCTAATTCACAAACATGCAGGGAAACAAACAAAATGAGAGGCAAAGCATCTTGTTCTTGTAAAAGCTGAGCATGTCTTTTTGGCTTGTTCTGTTTTCCTGTGACACATTTTTGTCAGTGTCATGAGAAAAGCACTGGAAATTCCTAACAGCAAAATACAAATTAAAGAGGACAGCACATCACACCTGATGCATGGGCCAGGCCCATTCCCACTGCCAGAGTCCACCTCGGGCAGGACTCTCACCAAAGAGCTCCTCTGCAGAGGAAGATGCTGGTGAGGCAGAGCCTGACATACCCAAAGTGGTGGCACTGACACCTGGCTGCCCACCCTGCCTGCCTTGGTGGTCATGCCTTCCTCCATTACAATCTATGGAAGCTGTGACCCCAAGGGATGTCTGGGAGTGACAGCCAGAACAACCATGGAAGTGTTGGTGATCTGCTTACTGCTTTTTCTCTCTTCAGGACAGTTTGTTTGCCTCCCAGAAGAACCACCACAGCTCCATAAGAGTCCATTAGCAGCTTAGTCTCCTTTAGCCTTGAAGTGAGGTTAGCACTGGGGAAAGGTGTTGGTGTGGCAGTCCCAGAGGTACAGCTCCGGTGTGCTGAGGAGCCCACGAAGCCTGCCTGGTCCACAGCCAGCCATGGCTTGGTGCAGGAAGGAACCGTGGCAGCCTCTTCTCCTTCCTTTTCCTGCAGACTTGGACAACAGCAGAGGCAAGGACTTGAAAGAGAAGTAGCAGTGGGTTTTCCAACATCAAAACCAAGAGTTTTTTAATAAAGTGGTGTCTGACAGGCACTTGCTAGTCCTGCAAAGCGGGTTTCAGGGGCGCCAGTGCTTTGCCATGAGCTCTCTGTACTATCCAGTCATCACTGCCACAGCCCAGTATCCCAGTCAGAGAGCCCTTTGCATCCCCGCACCAAGGGCAAAGCAGGACGATGTTGGACAGAAATGGACAGGACTCATATTGAGGGCTTTGGCCAGGACTGAGCAATGGCCCAGCCAGGAGCCCACAGTGGCGACAACGGGCAGAGTGGGGCCAGTGTGTTTCCAGCCCAGGAGACAAGGCACAGGCAAGGGTAGTGCAGGCCAGGGCTGAGGCATGGAGAAGCACGCGGAGCATTCAGCCCCGCTGTACCCTGCACTGCGGATGTGAACAGCCTTCCATAAATACCAAAATGCTTTCACAGCGTGACAAGTGTCAGCAGCTGTGAGTCAGCCCTTTGCAATGCTCCCAATCAGACAAACCATGCTTTCATTGTCTCTGGGTCCCTGGAATGTGAGCCACACAGGAGCCCACCCTGGCAGCCTGGCTGCTCCCCTGGGTTGCAGCCAGAAGTGAAGCAAGCACGTTGGGAAGCCCCAGTGCAGTGATGCATGCCCAGGCTACAAGGGATGGAGGGGAAGATGCCACTATGCAGGTAGCACATGAGTGTTTTGTGTATGGCCAGTGTGTGGTTCCATGTGGGAAACAGATCCTGAGAGGACATTCCTACTCTTCTGCCAGGGGAAATCTGGGAACAGCTGCCGAGAGAGGGTTTGATCCTCAGCCCCTCAAGGGGCTTTTAGCCATCGTAAGATGGAAACGGTGCAGAGCTGCAGAGGTAGCCGCACACCCTCAGCACTGCTCTGTCCCACTCACAGCCCCTGGCAGCTCTCCAGCTCCAAATGATTCTCAGCTCTCGCCATCCTTGCCCACTTCATCCCATAAACCCACAATAATCAGCCTATTCTTCTCCAGCCCTTTGCTGCTGCACCCATCTGGAGACCCTCAGTACACTTTGGCTCTACCTTTCCCCTTCCTGTCCATCCCTTCTTTCATTCTTACTCATTCCTAGTAGGAATAAGAGCTGTAATTAACATTGCTGGCTGTGCCCAGAACTCACTCACTGCTTCCAGTAGGGTTTACAGGTTTTTCTGTTGAACAAATATGGTGCAATTTACCTTAATTGCCAACCCCTATCAGTTTGAGGAATTGCAGCATGAGCAAACAATGCTGATTGTGGAGAGGAAAAGCAAGCATGGAAAGCAATTGTTCTCCTTGACTTCACCTTGATAACAAAGACGCCAACTCCAAGACAAAAGCTGTTCCATGACTCCATGCCTTGGGGTTGCAGGAGTCTCATTCCTGGAAAAGGGAAAATTGATGGTATTAGTTTCAAATGCAGCTCTGAGGTGGGGAGGATAGTCCACTGGCCAGGCAGGGTGGGAAGAGCTGGGTCTCATTTCCTTTTCTTCTTCCATGCACCATGAACCTCAGGCAAATCTCTTACCCTAGAGAAGAAAACTTTTTCATGATTATTTAGTTGAAAGCTGTTAACAGCTATAGCTCAGAGGTTAACATCTCCTGCAGCACTGCTTCTGCTGAGGGGTCACTGGAACACAAACCAGTGTGCACGTAGGCAGGTGAGATGCCTTCATCTCAGGTCCATGCACCATCAGCAGGCTTTGTGCACAGCGCACCCATGACAGAGGTCCTGCTGCCTGGCAGCCAATCTGGGAGGGACCAGCACAGTCTCCTCTGAAGATCCCTGGGATTTAGCGCTGATAGTTACTGGAATGGCTCCAAGCGTGTTTCTTTCTTAAGCAGCATCTCCCCAGCCCTGTGTCACAGGACATCCAGGACAGTGCCTATGGAAGCATTGCTAATGTGCTTCTTGGAGGTGTCCATCCACGTTCTGGCTCCAGCTGGCTGGGAGCAAAGCCTGAGGCAGTGCATGGGGACTAGTGGATAGAGAAACAGACTCCCAGAGACTCTGCTGTGGCAAAAAGAGAGGAGGGGAAGGTCTCCTGTAGCCCATGGCCACGTGCCTTCACACCGTGCTGTCCCTTTTGAGTCAATGTGAGGCATCTGGCACAGGCACTGGGGAGATCCTCTGGTACCAGAGAACCCCAGCATGCAGAACCCCCTCCAACACCCCAGCTGAGAGGCCAGCAGAGTTCTGGGGGACCCTCTCTGCTGGCCTCCAGGGCAACACCAGTCTGTGATGACTAGTTGCAGCATGATGGTGTCACTTGGCGCAGGCTAAAATATGCCTGTGGTGGGGAGGCAGGTGGCTCCGTGATTCATTCAGTGCCTTACATCAATGTGGGGTTGTTCACGGTTGTTTCCAGGGTGGATCCTAAAAGCATCTTTCTAAGGAAAGTTTTGGACCATGACGTCTCTGTTGACAGACGGGTGCTACCACATGGCGCAACCTGCGCTGCCGGCTCCTGCCCTCCTGCAGCATCCCCCACCACAGCAATGTGGAGGCATTTATTCCCCACAGGAGGTTTCCTCACTGGAAATGACTGGTTACAAGCTGCCTCAGGAAAAGGGCTGTTAAGAAGAATCCAGTCTCTAAGTCTTTGCAATTTTGAGAGCAAAATGCAAGCCCCAGATGCATGCTGCAGGATGCTGTCCTGGGCTCTTTTGCAGGCTTTAATGTCCCCAGCCTCTGAGAAAACACCCCAGAGAAATCAAAGTTGTGTCTTTGGTGACAGGGGCTGGGGAGACTGTTACGTGCTGAGCAACCCTCTGGGAACAGGAAGCCTCTAGAGCCAGCCTTCTTTTGGGCTTGTCCATAGTTCCTTAGCACATCATAAACTACCAGTGCTGTCAGACAGCACAGACCAAAAAAGGTGTTTTCTTAGTGCTCCACCTCCACAGCAAGGGAACTCCTCAAGGGAGGCTGTAGGTGCTGCCACCTCAGCTTCACCATGCAGGCCAGCAGCAGCACCTCATCCCATTTCCTTGACGTCAGCGGTTTTCCCCTCACCGGCTGCTGAAGCCCTCGTACCTCCTGGCATGTGTAGACAGGTCCATGGAGCAACCCAGCCCATGCCTCTGGCATGCTCCAGGCCACAGCAGTTGCTCCTCAGTTCCCTCCTGCACAGACACACTTGGTTTGGGGCATCCCGGCCACCCCACAGGGCAGAGAGGGAACCAGCCCCTTCCCTCGCCTGACTCGTGGCTGTCTCTGACTCTCGCTGATGATCCTCGGCACGGTGCGGCTTCCACAGAGGCTTGTGCTTCCAGTTGATGAAAACCATAACTGTAAGGTCTAGAAAACAAAAGGTCCTCTTTTTTTCAGTTAGAGGAGGCTGATTAACATTCCCTCGGGGGAACCAACGGGCCTTGTCACTGCTCCAAGTGCTGCTTGTTCCAAGCCCAAGGGTGAGTCACCTGGCGGAGGCTTTGGAAGCACTGAGGTCTCTGCAGCACGCACGTGGCTGTTAAGCCCTGCAGTGCCACGGTCAGTGGAGGTGTGAAGAGCTGCCTCTCCGGCATCCATTTGTCCTCATGTCCTCTCCACTGCACAGCTCACACTATCGCAAGTGCAGTTGAATGCTCCGGGCTCGGTGCTGCTAGCACTGCTACACGCTGTGCCCACAGGTTCAGAAGGGGCTGGCTCAGCTCACGGTGTCTCTGGGGGCGTTTGGAGGTGGCAGCAGGACCTAATTCCAGACCTCAGTGAGTGCTTGAGATCTTCTCCCCTGCCCTATGCCACTTGGTGGGCTGATTGAGGTCCATCCAAGTGCAAAGCCGGTCAGGCATCCCTCGAAGGTTTCCCTGGGAGGTGCCTGGACCTGCTCTGTTCATAACTTTTGTGCCATCAATTCTAGGAAGGTCAGAGCCCTCTGAGGCTTTTCGAGTAGGTATTTCAGTGTACATCATGTTTTCTTCATTTCTGAAGGCACCAGAGGAGGGAGGAACGCTGGAGGGGTGGGGAGGAGGAGGGAGGAAGATAGCAGCAGTCTGCTTCCTGCCCAGATTCACTGCTGAGTCGACTTCCCATGTCACTTCTGCTGCCTGGGGCATGGTATCACTTCACTTCTCATGTGTCAGACTTGAGCAAGGTTTTCTGGAGCCAGTGGTGGGAGGAAGATGGCCTCAGTACATAACACAGGACATGGGGCACAGCATTGCTGAAGAGAAATGGGGCAGAGCAGCTGCTTGGGCCAGCTCGCAAGTTTTATTTGGGGTTTTTAGCTGTCGAATCAATACTTAGCCTTTTATAAGCATATCCTGGGTAGGGTCATGCTTGAAGACATCTGCACTGCACAGACAGGTCCATTTTAGTTGAGAAAAGAAGAGACACAGCTACCAGCAGAGGTGGTGGCAGAGGATTCTGCTGCGGATGTGCCATGGGGTGTTCCCAGGGTGAAGAAGGACCTGGAGGAGCAGCCTGCTCTTGTTGGGAATGTCAATCTGTCCTGCAAACAGCCCCTGCCACCTTCCCACCTGTCCCATACCACCTTGGAGGAGCTGCATTACCATGGTCTATCCTCCTGCACAACTATGTGAGAGTCTTGGGATACGTTGTTTGCTAATCATGTTTGGGCCCTTCAGGATGGGAAAATCCAGGACAAGGCAGAGGCTTGTCCGTGGTGGGATTTTTCAGCTCAGTGTAAGTACACCCACACAGTGTGCAGGCACTGCTGCTTAAATACGCAACATCCTCAGTAAATTCACTTAACCCAGGTTGTGGCTGGGGTAACAAGCCCTAGTGCAAGCACATTTTCACACCTGGGCAATATAGGCTGTGGTTAGTGATCCACCAGGGCAGGGCAAAACACGCTGCTGTGCTGACAGGCCCACAGTTCTCCTCATTGGTTTATTCCTGTTAATCTTCTGTGCGTACGGAGATGCAAGGGCTTGGCAAAAGAGCCATGGAGCATCTTGGCTTCCTCACAAAACCAGCAAAGTCAAAGCCAGAAGAAAATGGTGGGTTTTTTTCAGAGGGGTCTTGCAATATCGTGTTTGCTTCAGCACTTGGCGAGGAGTTGGACAGCACTGCAACAAACAAGCCCTTTTCTATAGCAACTGGCCCCTCCAGGACATCTCCAAGTGCCTTACACAACACAAATGGAAAAGCACTGAGACGTGAGTGTCTGTGCTGCAGATTGAAAGCAATGTTCAAAAAACAACACAGGATTTCAGTTTGGCTTTGTAAGTGCCAACAGCAGTAACAATCCAATACCCTCTGAAAAGGAATTGCATCACTCTGGGACAGAGAGGCCCCTTCAGGCCCGGGGCAAATGGGACGGGATGTTAGAACACAGCAAGCAGCTTTGCATCACCAAATCTGGCTGATCACCAACTTCTGTCAAACAAGGCATGAAGCCGCCGCGGGCTGGAGCTGAGGCAGTGGGACAGGGTGGTCCAGCACAGGCTCGCTCTGGGATGTGCTTAACCCTGAACAACACACTTTATGCTGCTGACATAATGTTGAGCTTACCAGGACTTCAGACCTCAGAGAACAGTCTAGATGCTCAGCTCAAGGGACCTTAAGCGAGTCCAGAGGAGGCCACAAAGATGATGCAAGGGCTGGAGGTATGGAGACAGCCTGAAAGAGCTGGGCTGGTTCAGCCTGGAGAAGAGAAGGCTCCAGAGAGACCTTGGAGAAGCTCCCAGTGCCTAAAGGGGCTACAAGAAACCTGGAGAGGGGCTTAAGGGCCTGTAGGGACAGGACAAGGAGAATGGCTTTAACCTGCCAGAGGGGAGACTGAGATGAGCTCTTAAGTAGAAGCTCTTCCCTGTGAGGGTGCTGAGGTGCTGACACAGGGTGCCCAGAGAAGCTGTGGCTGCCCCATCCCTGGCAGTGTTCAAGGCCAGGTTGGACACAAGGGCTTGAAGCAACCTGCCCTAGTGGAAGGTGTCCCTGCCCGTGGCAGGGGGTTGGCACTGGGTGAGTTTTAAGGTCCCTTCCAACTCATTCTAGGAGTCTGTGATTCTATGACCTGACACAGATCCTGGTCCCCCAACATGTCTCCCTGTCTTCTCCCAGCTGGAGTCTCATGCTATGTATGCAGCAATAGCGGTACTGAGTGTCCTCCAGGTTACAAATGCTGCCTGTCAGGTTCCCCAACAATGGGGAATTTTACCAGCCAGGAAAAAGGAGAGCTGCTGGGAGATCACTCCCCACTTCAATCTCGCAGCCATTGCAGCAGGAAAGGGGCTGTGCTGGCAGCATGGAGCACTGTAAATTCCAGGGATGTAAGGAAAGGAAAAAACAACCACCAATAATAAATGAAATGTTGGAAAGATTGTAAAGTGAGATCAAGGAATTTAAAGGAAGGGAGTTTATATGGTGTATTTCCTGATAAAATCGGCCATTTCAAAGCGTCCTTCTGCGGTATGGCAATGCTGCAGCCAGCAGAGAGCATTTCTGGGAGCAGAATAGGCACTTCCCCTGAAAACGGGTATTTCACATGTAGGATTTCAAAGGTTGCTACGTGGCTCTGTGCCCATTGAAACTGGAAGAAACCCTTGAGCCAAAACATACAGCCATCCAAAAAGATGTTTGCGGAATATTTATTATCCTCCATTCCCAATGTGGGAATGCTGAACGCAGCAGTCAGGCCTGGCTGCTCAGGGATGGGCACTGCCCAAACGGGAGTTAGAGGCACAGTTGCCTTTAAATACGTTCTTTAATCAGCTCCCTGTAACGCACCAGCAGATAACACGCTGAGGGTGTGGGCAGACCTGGGTCTTGTTTTAGATCAGGCCAGAACAGCCTTGGAAGGCTATAGCTGCCCTTTAGCCAGACATGATGGGAGATCACTTCTTCCCCTTCGCACTCAATTGGACCCATCTCACTCAAGAAGGCAACACCTTTGCCACTAAGGCAGTGACAAAGGGCCAGGCTGTAACCTCACAAACTGCTCCTCCCAACAACAGGTTTGTGGGTGCCTTCTGCACCGAGGAGGAGCAGGGAGACACCACAATTCCGATGCTTCAACTGGAGCTTGTTCTCTCTCCACAGCCCACAGCTGTGAAAATAAATGAATTCAACTAAAAGCAAAGGAATAAC
>NW_009944266.1:17884-27808 GCF_000696875.1 Nestor notabilis | reverse complement strand
GGAATACCAAAAGCTCACATTGCTCTTTCCCACCACTAGCATAATCTGGCTAAGGTACATGGCGCTTTCCTGGCATTTGGATAAATCAGGGGGCTAGAACACACAAAGGAGCATCTTGAGTCAAGATGGTTACACTTCATTGCTTCACTTCAGCAGAGGCTGAATCAAGGCAATGGTTTCAGGCCAGGGAGTGAGCCTGAAGGCTGGTCCCTGTCTGCTCTCCCTTCACAAGCTGCGAGGGGCCCGTGCCATGGCTGGGTGCTGGTTTTTGAGCTACTGCTGACCCACGTGGGATCGCAGCGACAGGGCTGTCAGTTGTAGCATCAAACCCTCAGCTGCTGCCAGCAGTTACCTTGCCCTACACCAGCTGAAAATCCTGAGCAGGTCAGCCGAGTCACTCTCTGCCCCAGGCTGGGCTGTGCTGGATGTAGCTCAACGTTGCTCCAGCTGTATCCCATCCTCTGGTTCTTCCCTCTTGCACCACACCTGGCCAGAGCAGGGCTGCACCCTGAGCACACAGCGGCGGTGAGCAAAGCTCAGCCCAGGTGGGAGGGACTGGGCTCCCATTAAATCCAAGGCTCCCAGAGGACTGAGCCCTTCACAGACCCACCCTTGTGCTGAGTTTAAGAGCTCAAGGTGCTATTGGAGGTGTTGCTGCAGGAGAGGGGACGAGCAGCTGCAGCACAGGTACTGCCGAGTGCTTGTTTCAGGGGCCGTCTCTGCTTTTCCACCTCTCTCCTTCCATCCTCTGTGCTGATGTTATTTGCAGCTTGTATCTGTTCCTCTCTTCCATCACTCTTTCTTCTGCTGCTTTGCATTTAGCTGGTGTTTATTCTTGTGCCTTGGGAGAAATCTGCTGCAGAGATCTTGAATAAGCCAAGACATGGTTGTTCCTGCCTGAACAACGCTGCTGGCTGCCAGAGAGACCAAGGGCTGTTTATCCTGGGTAGGGAATGCTGCTGGATGTTCTGTAAGAAATGCCATGGAATTATGCTTATTGCTCAGTCAAAGGGTTTGGACTTTTCCCAGTCTTCAATGGGTTTTATTTTAGTAGCAATTACCTTTTTGATTCACCCAGAGTTTGAAGCTTTCCTGTGACATTTGCTGTACCAGTGGTGTGAGGTGCTCCACTCACTCTGAAGTGAATTCAGCCCATAGCAAGGAGGCCATAAGCACACGTGTGTGTGTGGACTGGGCTTTGTGGTGGGAGGCTGTGGTGTGGTGAAGTGTTGAGAGTTCAAGGCAAACAAAATACCACGTGATAGCAAGAAGTCAGAGGCAGTGCTGTGTGTAGGGCTCTGCATTAGTCGAGGTTATTTGGTACCACTGTACTTTTTTAAGCCACTGATGGTCAGCAAGGTCACAGCATGGTGATTTGGGTCAGTATCAAGCAATGCTGTGAAACCACAACTAAGGTCCTGAGGATCCATCCTTGCCTGAGAGGAGAGTAGAACATCAGGGTGATCCTGTGGAAGCTCCAGCCAGGAGCACTGCAGGCACGCTGATGTGCAGGCAAATGTAGTGGCAGGAAGATGGAGGTCTGAGGAGGGGAGAAAGAGCATCTAGTCCCACCTTGTGCTGTCTGACCCTTGGACCCAAGAGCATGGAGCAAGCTCTGCAGCTCCACAAGGTTTCAAGCCCTGGAGTGCAGTGCTGTACTCTTGAGGGGATGTGCGTGGGGGAGAGTTGATTTACAGAATCCTTCTGGAAAACTGAGTGTGCAGGACCTCCCATTCTCTCCCTTCCCTTGGCACCTCTGAAATGCAGCCTCCCTAATGCTGCAGCTTCCTTTGTCATTATACAGCCTAATGTGGGAACACAGGTGAGATGTGTGTGTGGTATCAGAAGGGAACAACTCAGGCTGGTGCTCTGAGGAGCTTGTTGGCGTGACTGAGAACTCCCACATTCCTGTAACTCATCTCAAATGTTCCTAGGATTAGCTAGTTTAGTCTAATTTTGGACAGACACCCTCTTCTAAAGCTCTCCTTGCTGCTCGATGACGTAGCTTCCTGTGCCCACTGCTCACCCTACAAAGAGCTGGAGGCAACCCCTCCTGGCTGTGCTGGGACCTCTCCTGGGGATGGAGGACCATGCTCTGGTGCTTGTCTCATACCCAGAGAAGCTCTTGCCAATGGAGAAAGAGCTGTCCTGGGAGAGGAAAAAGGAACATGGCAGCGGGAGGGGAGCAATTTTGACATTACGAATAACCCTTCTCATCCAAAGCCCTGGAGACCTTTTCAGAAGTCTGAAATGTTGCTAAACAAGGATGCGCTGAGGCTGCTGGCGGGGAATCGCTGCAGGAGGATGGCTGTTGCTGCTGGGCTGTGTTGCAGTGCTTCTCTCTGCCCCAGCAACAAGTCCTCTTTTGGCAATGGCCACACAGATGCTGCCCCATCATGGGGCTCCCAGGGCTGATCAAACACCAAGATGCTGTCAGGGATTTCATAAAGGCTTCTTTTTGCTGAACTTGCTAATTAATTCTTGTTTGAGTAAGGAAGAAACTGGCTTTATCTGACAGTCACCCCTCTCAACTGCCTCGTGCTCCAGAGGTGCTGCAACCCGCTGTAGCTGGAGGTATATTGATATTTGCTATGTGATACCACTGCACGCTCTGCTCTGTGGCAAAACACGGCATAACCATGGGAACCCTTATCCTCACCCTCATTAGCATGACCTACCAGCCCAGGCAAGTCGCCCTGCAGCCCTCCCCATGATTAAACTGGGTGTAATGAGCCCTGTAAATCTTGGGTGTCCCAGAAGCTCCTTCCACTCTTCCTGGTGCGGGGATGTGGAATGGACATGTAATCGGGAGGCTCCCAGGGCTCACACTGCAAGGAAAAACAGCCTAGACTGTTGGCTGATTTTGCTGTGTTGGGGCTATCAGCAGACAGGGAACAAGGCTGTGTCCTGGCTCACATGTCTTTGCTCCAAATGACCATGCTGGGACATGCAGGGCTCTGTGCCATGGTGGTGCAGCCACCACGTGAGGCTGAGGCAGTGCTGGTGGCACTGCTGTTACCTGCCCTTGTCTGTTGAAGCCCAGGGGCAGAGCTGGAGCTGGGACTCTCGCCATGCTCCCACCAACGGCACTTTGCTCCATGCAGGATCCATGGGGCTCGCTCCACGTGGCCGTTGGCTGGGCTGTGCCTGGCAGGCTTGGCAAGGGCTGCGGGTGGTTAGCGAGCACTGGGGTGTGCCTGGCACAGCCCTTGCCCGAGGGCACCTGGTTTCACCCACCCAGGAGGCACCTCCAGACCCAGCTCCCACCTCCTGCAGCCCCAGGTGGGAGCTCCAGCCCCAGTGCTGGCACCCTGAGTGCAGCTCCTTTTCACATCAGGGGGCTTTGGGTTTTCATAGCAGGGGGCTGCCCGCCAAGCTGGACTGCAGGAGGCAGCGAGGACTGGGGTCACTGGGCTGAACCTCACCAAGCTGGGTGTCTTGGTGGAACAGGCAGCTGCCCCAGCAAGAACCTTTGTAAGCATGTCCATCTGCATCCTAAATCTGTGCCTTGCTCCCTTCATCTGAAGGGGAATTCCTTTCCACAGTCTGCTCTCAGAAGCAGAAACTGTGTAATTTCCAGTCTAGATGTGTTTGTGGCCAGCTTATTTCCTTTCCTTCTTGTGCTGGCCTTGGCTTGACTTAAACAACAGAGCTCCTTCCCTCCGAGTTTCTGTGAAGCCAGGAAACACTCCCAGGCTCGGTTGAGCTCCCAGCCAAGCCCCTCAAGGCACATCTGCAGCACTAGGGTTAACTCTGCCAGAGCTGTGGTGCTTCTTCTGTAGTGCTGGTGCATCGTGCCCCACGGCACAGCACAGAAGTGCCATCGGCTGGTTGGGAACAGCCACCTTGTCATTAACCTTGTCATTAACCTCCTTCACCCCAGCCCTTCAGTTTGGGGTGAGCAAAAGAGCCTGCAGCTGAGGCTCAGAATCCTTGTGAGGAGCCTGGGAGACCTCTCACTTTAACCCAGAGAAGTGACGGGAGGAGAAATGAGGTTTAGAGGCTAATTCTGGCAGCATCAGGCACAAGAAAGATCAAAAACTCAGGGCAGGAGTACAAGAGAGGAGGGAAGCTGTTGCATGCCTGCCTCTGGAACCCCCTGACAGTCCCGGTTCATGCACACTGCACGTTATTCTGTACCTACTTAAATTAAAACCAGCCTTGTCTTGCGGATGCTGGCTGGAGCCAGGCAGTTCTCCTCCCCAGGGGAGAATCCAATTTTCACTCAATCTAACTTGTGTTTTTGACCTAGAATGACTCTTCTTTTTGTATTTAACCAACCCTCTCTCCAAGCCTTGTACTGTGCTGCACTTCTTGCAGCAGCGCCTGCAGCACCATGGCACATACGGGCTCCAAGGCAGGGAACCAGAAGTGGGCAGAGCACGGACCTGTGCTGATGGCAGCTCCCCTGAGGTCCAGCTCTTCCCACCCATTTTCTGGTAGATCCCAGCTGGCACTCCATGGGGATAAGCTGTTCCAGGCTCTGTCCATCTCCCATTGGGGTGGGTCAGACCTGGCTTGCAGACCCCCAAACGCCTGGAGGGGCATCTGGGGCTGTGTCTGTCACGTCTGTAGTATTAGTTAGCTCCAATTTTAGAGATGCTGTGTGCCTGTCTGATTTGCAGCTCAAGGCACAACAGTTGCCTCCCAAAGGTGCTTTCCTTCCTGCAGCACAGGTCTTGGTGCAGGACACATCCTTGCTCCTGAGCCTTTCTTATGGATCAGCCTGCTGGTTCTATAAATAACATCTATCAAGAGGCTCAGGAGACACAGTGAGGTCCAGGCTGGGAGGATTCTAAATGGGTTTGAAGTATTTATTCATTTCCTGCACTTCTTAAAAACCGCTCCTAGCTCTTTAGAGTGTGTTAACTGGTGTGACTCGTGATCCTCAGCCACTCATACAGCAGACAGAAGCAATGTTTTGCTTCTAATTCACTAAGCTTGGTGTGTCTGTGCTATTCTGGGTGTCTCCCCAGCAAGAGGAGAAGCTTCTCCAGGGTGATATCATTCACTGAGGGCAAAGCCAGCCTGTTTTGAGCCACCTCACCCAGCACAGCAGTTAGTCACCACTCAGCAGACATGACGTACGGCGCCAGCCCTGCCCGCAGCACGATGGACCCAGCACAATGTGTCTCTGCCTCAATGCTGTGACTCCACAGTTAATCAACCTGAGACAGGCGAGTAAATAACTCATTCAAGGCTGATGCAGGAAAGGACAAATACTTTGATAAGTGTAGTCCACTGTTTATATGTATTACAGACCAGATCCACACAGGGTATGGAGGAGGGAGCCCTGAGCTGTAGGATTAACTCCTGTCAGGGAGCCTTTGGCTCTGACTTTCTGGTCCATGCTGGTGCTGTCCTCCCTGAGGACTGGAGAGGATGGGCACAATGCCATGCATGTGGTGTACTGTGGGCATGGGAAATGTACTTGGCTTTGATGTTCCCAAGCACCAAGATGTTGGGGTTTGGCTGCCCTGGTGCCTACAGAGGCGGGCAGGTTTATTTTCCTCATCCTGAGACAGATGAGTGAGGTTCCCTCAGCGCAGTGGGTGGCACTGAGACTTGCTGACAGTGTAGACAACCAGGAGGAAGAGCAGCAGCCATTGGGGACCCCACTTGTTTGCAGATACAGTTGAATGACTCCACTCACCTCCAAACAGTGTCTGAGAACCTCCCAGAGGAACCCACCTCCTAGTATGGGTCTTTTTAAATGGAGAGTTACTAAATACTTTCTATCTAAAGCAAAGCCAGAGAGTATTCAGAATTTAATAGCAATCAGATTCCTAGATAAAGCAGCCACATCCATAGGCTTCCAGAGCTCAGCTCACATTTGTACCAGCAAAATAAACCCTCTGGTTAAGTGTACACCCACTTGCAGAACATTGCTCTGGCAGCAGCTCCATCCCTCTGGCACGTGGCGGGTCTGCCCTGCGTGGCACCAGGCTCGCTGTCTGCCACAGCCTCTCCAGGTGGCTTCCCAGGGTCCCACACTGAAGCTGTTGGAGTCGTCCTTCTCTTCATTCTTACCCAGGACAATAAGCACTGTGCAAATGAAGCGGAATGCAGCTTTTAGGCCTGAAAAGCTGTTGCAAATTAATCCTCCTTGCACTTGCCCAGATGCACTGTGACGGTGGGAGCAGAGGCTGGAAGGGGGGTGGAAAAGCAATACGGGATGACTTGTTTGCTTATGAGCTGAATTCCAGCTTTGCGCTCCAAATCCCCATTTTTATAGAGTTTTCCGCTGCAGTCTGCTCCTGCCCGGGGCATGCCTGTGTAACCACTACTCTCCCTGCATTCCTCAGATTCTTCTTCTTCTTGAGACTGGAGTGAAGGGGTCCAAAGTCCCTGGTGAGAAAAGGAAGAGAGGAGGAGGAGATTTCCCTTGGACTCTAAGCTGTCAAACCAGAAAGCCAAAGCATGTCCCAGGTCATACAAAACCACGTGTTGCGTGTTGGACAGACTGTGTGTGTTTCCTCACAGGAGGAAAGCAAGAGCTTGCACCCAGCAGGGTACCCAGGCTGCTCTGTGCTGCCCATGCAGTGCACCTACTACTCCACAGAGGGCTGGGCTGACCTGCCAGCCCTGGTGCACACCAGCACACGCCTGCTGCCCTGTGGGGAACTCTGTGGAGGCCACCCTGTGTTTGAGCACGTGGCTCCAAAGGATATCCCTTTGGAGAGATCCACTGCCCGGTATCAGCCAAAGGAGAACACCAGTGTGGATCCTGAGGCTCACCTGGGGTCTCCTACCTTGGATATAGAGAGCCTCAACAAGATGATCCTAGAAATCGATCCGACCTTTCAGCCGCTCACATGCAAGCCGGTGAAGGATGCAGTCCAACCTGCTCCTCAGGGTGACACTGCTGCCACCAAGAAACAGGATCCAGAGGCAACAGGTGAGACAAAAGACACCAGGCATGTGGTGGAGCTGGCGCAGCTCAGACCTAGTGAAAACCATCTGCAGGGAGAAGCCTTTTATTCAACCTATTTGTTCCTCTGTGCTTGGGGAATCCTTTCTCATTAGAAATGGGACTTGTAGCTTGTGGGGTAAAACTCCTAATCCATGTTATTACCATCAGTGACAGGGACAGGCACTGACCCTGGATGTGATGTGTGGATGTGCTAACCCTTGCAGCAGAGCCTTCCCCAGGGTCATACTTGACCTGCGGAAGCACAAGGATTTGAAGCCAGACTTCCAAAGCCCTGGGCTAAGGTACTGGTCATTGCACAACCAGCCCATCTAAATGTTCCAAATCATTTTGCCAGGGAAGTTCTTTTTCCAGGGCTTGTGCACTCCTCCAGCAGCATACCTGGCATACACAATCAGAACATCAGCAGCACATACCAACCCCGTCTTCCTGTTCTCATGCCTGGGTGCCTTACGTGAACCCTTGTGCAACACTCCTCTGTCATCCCAGCAATCCAGATCTCTGCTCTGTGTATTGCTGCTGATCCCAGCACTCTTGCCTGTGGCTCTTGTGCAGTGTGTGAGCTGCTCAACACCCTTGCACAGGGTAACACCAGCAGACAGCGTGTTGCACGCTGCTGCAAGCATTGTGGTGAGCCACAGGACAGATCTGTGATGTGTTTGGGTGCCTAAAGATACATTCTTGGTGCTTCTGAAAAACCTTTTTATCTGTCTGTGTCTTTAGACACGGAAATACCCTGAAAATCTGTCCCCAGGCCTATTGCTAGGGGAAGGGCAAGTGAGAGGATGTTAAAGGCATTGCCATGGGGCTTAGGTGATTGTGGAACAGAGGCGTTCCTGCTCCACACTGGGATGGAAGGGGATGGTCTTGCAGATAAAGTACCATGGCAAAGGGCAAGTTCAGCTTTTGGCTTCTCAGACTGGCTGCAGAGGCGTTCAGGTGCCCCCTCAGGCATCATTTAAGGGCTGGAGTCTCCAGCAGCCTGGCAGGTAGCGTGCTAGTGGTTTAGAGAATCTGGTTCCCAGTGTGGAACTGAACATCTGGGAATCTGGCTCCAAATTCAGTGGGAAAAGCCTCACTTCAGCTTTCATTTTCTTCTAACAGCTCTTTTTTTTAACACAAACTTCCAACTGCTGCACATCTCATGTCATCCACCTCCTCCCGCCCAGCCCTGCTCCATCTTGCACCAGCCAGCCCCATGGAAGGGCTCCCGTTGGGTTCCTACCTCCCTTTCCTCCCCTTGGCCATGCAGGGGAGGCCCCACAACATCACTGAATCATTTCCACACTCTCCTTTCTGTCAGGTTCATTCTTCCCTGCAAGCACAGTCACTTGATGTGGTGGCTGGCAGGAGACTGACAGTGCCCAGAACCCCTGAGAGGGGCTTGTTCTTGTCTAGTGGAAACCATGAGGAGGGTTTTAACATCACGTCTGCTGGAGACACATTGATAAGAGTCACCAGTTCCCTCTGGTACTTGCTTGTTCCTGGAGAAGGGGAAGGTGTCCTAGCTCGCGTGACAGCTCTGCTCCATGCTGGTGACACTCCTGCCACTCCTTGCTGCTGAAAACCTTGCCAAGGTCTTGAGCAAACATTTCAGGTTTAACCACACATGATAAGCAGGAGTGAAGGCAGGAAAGTAGCAGGCAAAAGGCTTTGGCAGCACACAGCTGCTTTTCAGTTATTTCTTTAAAGCACAATTAAAATCCCCACTACTTTTCCCCCTTTTGAGGGAGACACTGCCAAAAAGCATCCAAAAGAGCTTGTTGTAAGGGTTTGACACTAACACCAGAACCACGGGGCTCTGGAGGAGCTGTTGATGCCTGCCCGTGGCAGCAGGAGGCTGCGGTTCCAGCTCCTTTCCTGTGTGTGGTCCAGCCACATTCCTACTGGGACAAGCCTGACCCAGTGCCTCCTTGCCAGCTCTCCTCTGGGGCTGTGCCAATCGGATCCCATGCTGGGATCAGCACAGAGAAGGTGCTCAGGGAGTAACTTGTACAGACTTGTGCTTTTCCTGCTCATCAAGCTTATGCCCTAGAGGTCTGGCTGTTCCTTGCAGTAAACTGGGTCTGCAGCACTTGGCAGTCTGGGGGCAGCTGCTCTGCCCTGGCCAGCAGGTCCCAGCACAGGAACCAGACACATAAACCACGAACTGCCAGAGAGCTCAGGGTTGTCAAGAGCAGTTTTTCATTGCTGCAGCAAAAAGGTTTTTCTCTCTTAAAGAAACACCTTCAAGAAGGGGAACTTGCCTGAACTCCATGGCAGGGCAAGAACTAGGAGCTGAGAACAGAGCTGGGCATGTTCAGACTGGAAAGGAGGAGCACACTTGAAGCAATGGAGGTGATTAACCACTGCAATAGCCTCCCTGGGGAGGTGATGAATTCACCACCACTGCAAGCACTCAAATCAAGTCAGAGTGTCTCTTGCTAAAAAGCATCTTCTAGCTCAGACAGAAATGATGGCTTGTTCAAGGAACATAGAGACTGACATGCACCATGGGGAGCCAGCATTCCCTTGTCCTGTCCCTGAGATTGCACTGAAGATCTTGGAGCAAATGATGCTCTGCTAGATATGGATAATGGCAAGCAAAGAAGTGGTAGGAGATGAGGAGATGCCTTGCCAGCCCTGTGCAGGAATGGAAGATCAGGAGGAAACCCACAGCAGGGCACAGACACAGAAACTGCATTGGAAATTACTTCTCTTGTGCAGGATGGGAGAAGGGAAGGGAGAGTAGCTGGCCCCTGCCCTGGGCTGTGTGCTTGCTGGTCCCACAGCTGGCGCCCGCAGCCTTGTGGTTTCCCTCTGACTGGGTGTGGGTGTCCCTGGGGGCCAGGAGCCACCCCCCTGTGCTTGGAGGGTGTGCAGGGCCACGTGCTTGCAGCTGTGGGCACCCTCCAGCCTGGTGACATCCCTGGGGGAGCAACCACATATTTTTCTCTTGAGTCAGGTACAAGCAGAGCTGCTGCTGGAGGAAACGCACGCCTCTCGCTGCAGGT
>NW_009944266.1:5187-17853 GCF_000696875.1 Nestor notabilis | reverse complement strand
GTCCCGGCTTGCTCCGGTGGTCCGCGGCCGGCTGGGGGGGGGGTTGTGCGGTCAGACCTGACTGTGTGGAACCCCTTCTCCCTGCCTGCACTGGGGTGGGTCTCTGTGGCTTGGGGTCTGTGAAGGAATCAGCCCTCACAGGGTCTTAATGAAGAGTGTTGGGCCATGGAGGTCCTCCCCGGGCCCAGCATCCTGCAGGGCATGTGCACCAGAGCCAAAATGAATAGCAAGAAGGGACGTGTGTCTGCCACAGAGCTTAGCTAATGAACCTGATTCACACTGAACTAGTAGCAACCTCCTCTTTCTTCCTGCAGACATCAAATACATAGAGATGACACCAGGCAGAGCCACGTGTCCCGAGCGGCTGCAGGGCTCCCCCAGCCCTTCAGGCACACCGTTCTCGAGGTCTCCCCAGGGCAACAGCTTCCTGTCCCAAAAAGGGGGGCTCAGAGGCAACTGCAGCACCAGTGGCAGTGTGGTTTTCTCCAGCCCATCTGGCCCCACGCCGAGCTGTGCAGCCTCCCCACCCCACAGCACCGCAGCTGAGTGCGTGGCTGTGCCTCGGCAGTGCCGGACTGACAGCATCTCCTACGGCCCCAGCACCCCCAGCACCTCCCCGGGCCTCGACAACCTGCTGAAGGCAGTGCACGTGGTGAGGGCGCAGCAGAGGACCAGCTGGGTGTCCATGCTTTCCACCAGCCCTGGCTCGGACACCAGTTACATCTTTGGAAGGTAAATGCTGCCTCGTGTCTGGTCTCGGGCTGATGGTGGGGTTGGAAGGGGCATAGGGTGGTTATCCCAAGCCCCGCTGTCCAAAATCTCCTTCTTTAGGCTGGGGCTCGATGCCTCGCAGGGCTGGTGTGGTCCCTGTGGACTGCGCATTGCATCCCAGCTAAACAACCCGTCCTGCTCTCTGTCTCCCTCTTGCAGCAGCACCTACTCGCTCCACAACGACGACTCGGATGCTTACCCTGCTGCCTGCCACTCTGCTGACTGCCCGTCCCCTGCCAGCTCCCTGGGCAGCCCCTGCCCACCTTCCCCAAGCGTCAGGTCTCACTCTGGAGAAGCTTTTGGCCTGAGTCCTCACCAGCCCGGGGCAGACTGCTCCACCAAAGCCAACACCTCCCCATCCCAGAAGGGACAGGCTAGCAGCTGCCCCCCCTCCATCCTCAACTCCACAGCCGACATCCCGGTGCTGTTGGTGAACGGGTGCCTGGAACAAGGGGATGCGTTTTCCAGGCTGACCAGAGCTCAGCCAGCCTCTGTCAAGCAGATCTCTGCTCCCAGCTGGCCTCAGGGCTCAGTGGCTGGAACAATGCGCTGTCGGCACCAACACTTTCTTGCGTCCTGGACAGTAAGTCACCTCCCTGCTGTAGGGCAGGCCTGTGGGAGAAGGAGCTGCAGAGCCCAAGAGCTGCCAGGAAAGGGGGAGCAAACACTATTTTCTACTCTGGTTTACCCGTGGGTTATAGACATAAAGGACAGGAGGTCCTTGCTGGAGCTGGAGATCCTTGCTGCATCTCCACCAGGCTGCAGAGCTCGGCGGGGGTCTCCAGCTGGTGACCCTATATTAGCCACAGCGTTTTGCTCAGCAGGCAGAAACGCTCTGGTCCCCTCAAGGAGACGCAGATACACTTATTTATAGTACCTGTGAATAAGAACCACAATTCTGTTGTTTCATACTTGTCTGTGAGCCCAGAACGGGTGGGGAGGAGGAGTTTAGGGTTCCAGTTTGCTCTGAAGGGCATCTAAAGATACCAGAGTTCATAGGGTCCCTCATTCAAGGGTTATCACTGGGGCTATCGTTCTTTGGAGGAGATGAGCAGAGGCAGCCCTCAGGGCAGAGGGTTTTAATTGGGATCCTTATGGGAGTAGTAGGGAGGCCTTTGTGGGCCAGATCCTCAGCTGGTGTAAATCCCTATGGTCTGGTAGACTTGTGCAGATAGGCACTGCTGGGGGATTCCATGTGCTGCCTCCCTGTGCTCCATCACAGCCTGCCAAGAGAGATAATTACATGGAGAATTAATTATTCTGAGGAGCAGGGAGGAAGCTCTGTTCAAAAGGATTAAAAAAGTAACTTTCAACCCTGGCCAGCCTGAAAGAGAAATCTCTCTGCCAGAGCTCTGTCCTTTCAGCGATGGCTGCTGTGAAGTCTTCCAGGTGTCTTGCTGGCCTTGACACTGTAAGATCTCTTGCAGGTCCCCTCAGGGCTGGGCAGCCGACCATGAAGTTTGTGATGGACACATCAAAATACTGGTTCAAGCCGAGCATAACTAGGGACCAAGGTAAGGCAGCAAAGTGTCTCTGCCAGGGTAACGCCACCATAGGATTGTTCTTGGTAGGATGCTGCTTTCCCCCTGCAGCACCCCAATGCCCATGCTGAGGTCATGTGGAGACTCAGTCATGGCAATTCAAAGTATACTGAGGGCTGACGGGCATGGAGATACCTACTCCCTGTGTCCTCTGCAAATGCTCTCGTATATTTCTCACTGCTGCCAAGGAACTACCCCCCATGAGAGCATCAGCAACACGGGGAGGTTCTACCTGTTTAGCTTGGCTGAGCCTCTTCTTGTGCTTTGACAGCAATCCAGCTGCTGAAGGACAAGGAGCCAGGCACTTTCGTGGTGCGGGACAGCACGTCGTACCGCGGCTCATTCGGACTGGCCATGAAGGTTCTCGTGTCTCCATCCGGCAGCCAGACAGGTACAGGGGCTCGCTCAGAAAGGCGGGGCTTGCTTCAAGGATTTAACTGAAACTACTTAAACTGAAGCTGCTGAGCAGCTCTTGCTTATGAGAGATGCAAGTGGTGGGCTCTGTGTGTGGTCACTGCGCCCCTGTGCTGGGGCTGGCGCTGCACTTGTTGCACGGTGGATGCGCTAGGGTGGGGAAGGGCAGGGGTGAAAACAGGTCCGGTGCTCGTGCTGACACTGGCTTCACTCCCGCCTGCAGGCGATGAAAGCAGTGACCTCGTCCGTCACTTCCTCATCGAGTCGTCTGCCAAAGGGGTGCACTTGAAAGGAGCCAGCGAGGAGCTGTATTTTGGTGAGGATGCTGCCACCACCCACAGCAGCCCTGGCAGCCCCAGGAGCCCAAAAGCCCCTTGAAGCACCAGCCAGGACCAGGGCTGCTCAGACACCCTGCAGTGAGCTGCACACCCACTGGCATTGGGGCCCTGCAGCCTCTGCATCCTGCCTGTGCTCCTCTGCCAGCAACTGTTTGAGCAGTCTCCAAAAGAGGAACATGGGGTGCAGGTTTGAAAACCCACATGAGACCCCAAATAGTCAAACTTAGTCCCCCATTCCCTCCTTCTGAGCTCCACAGGACACTGTAGCAGGACCTGAGGCACACGGGTGAAAGGTTTTGGGCACCAGCCCCCCTCAACTCACAGTTCTGTGTTGCAGGGAGCCTCTCTGCCTTCGTGTACCAGCATGCCATCACGCCGCTGGCACTGCCCTGCAAGCTGAGCATCCCCACCCGAGGTAGGTGTTAGGGGACAGGGTTGATGCTCTGAGCAGTCCCCAGCCTGGGGACGTGGGTGAGGTCCTGCAGTGGGGAGGAAGCTGAACCACCCCGGTGCCCCTGCAGTAGGGCTAGAGGTGGAGCAGGGACCTGCAAGAGCTGACTTGACTCTGAGTCATGGTGACTTGCTCCTGCTACAGATGGAGGGTGGTCAGCAAAGCAGTGGGGAGCAGGGGACCACTGAGGGTGGGCAAGGAAAGGAGTGGGGAGACAGGATACGAACAGAGCCAGGAGGGGGAAACGGAACATAAGTGGTGACCCAGAGCACCCCTGCTTGTCGTTTGTGCAGATCTTGCTGATGGAGAAGACAGCCCTGACTGCGCTCCGGAATCCCCACTGTCCTTGCTGAAGAAAACTGCTGGTGAGGAAATGAGCAGGGGGGACACCAGGAAAAAGCTGAGTTGGTGATAGCCAGAGCTCTGGGCATGCACCTGTGCGTCGGGCTTTAGTCCTTACCTATCAAACAACAAGCTCTATTTTCTATGTCATTCCTTCTGGCACCATTCACAACAGAATCTGAAAAGCCAGCACTGTCTTTGGAGCTGTGCAAGGCAGCAGGTCACCCATGGGTGCTGGTGCAATGTCCCCTCCTGGCTTTATCACCAGGCTGGAGATACCTGCAGGTTTTCTTCACATCCTCAAATCATGGACCTGCAGCGGAACCTGGTATTTTTAAAGAAAGGAGACTTTTGTTCCTCACAGTGGTGAAAAACACAGTTCTTGAGGTCACAAGGCTGATAAAAGACCCACAATTCCCACAATTTTAAATAGCCTGTGATTTTTAAGCCTCTCCTAATAGTATTGAGCCGATGGCTATTGAACATCTGTAGTTTCTAGGACAGGGATGGGGCAGTTGGAGCTGGTTAAATTACTAAGGATGAGGATGAGGAAGGGTCTTTGCTTCTCTTCCACAGCTGATGCCCCCAGCCTGGGTGTAGTGGTAGATAGGCTCCACATGAAAGCAGAGGGCAATGGGCAGAAGGCCATGGAGAGGGTCCTGGAGCAGTCTGGAACCACTTTTTTTTGTTGGAAATTCTGGAAAATAAGTTGGCAAGTTGGAAAGTTTAGTTTGACCCAGAACAGCCCTTTACATGCTCAATTAGCCTGAAATGTCATGTTTTAGAATTGTTTTCAGCCCTCTGTTGGCTTGGGGTATTTCTGCTTTTCATTAAAGGAAATATGTACTGAACAAGAAAAAAAATCCCAAACAAATGTGACATTTACAAACCGGAAATGAAATACTTTGACATTTAAAACTCTGAGTGCAAAGAATTAAAGTAAACCAAAATAAATTTGTGCAGAATCTGAGTCACTAGATCTTTAATTTTCACCAAAACAAACCTGACCCACGTCCATGTGGCCAGTGCCACAGGATGATGCCTGTGACCCACCCTGGACCAGCACCGCACATGGCAGTGAGATGCTGACGCCATGCTGAGCCAGGCTCTGTGCTGTCCTTGCAGTGTGCAACGTCTTATACCTCAACTCAGTGAGCATGGAGACGCTCACAGGAGCCCCGGCCATCCAGAAAGCCATCTCCTCCACCTTCGAGCTGGAGACACTGCCCACACCTACGCTAGTGCACTTCAGAGTGACGGAGCAGGGGGTGACACTGACAGACATCCAGAGGAAGTAAGAGCTGCCTGGGGAGGGTGAGGATGGAGCCAAGGGCTCATGGGTGGTGGGAGAACTCAATGACTGATAGAAACACAGCTCACCCGTGACCACCCAGCTCTCCTCTTGCCTCTCAGCCTGCCAACAGGCTGATCCGCAGCACGTCAAGAACTGGCCTGCTAGCACTGATCTGTTGCAATCCAGGGGTGGACTTGACCTCTTCTGTTACAGCACAGGACATGATGCTGCTTTACATGGGGCTGGTGGCAGCATCTCTCAAGTGGAAGGCAGGAGCCACCTGATCCCAAGAGCTGGATGTGCTTTGCCACCATCAGCTTGGTGGCAGCCCCAGGGAGCAAAACCCCAAATCCCTGTCCCCAGCAGCCAAAACAGTTCAAACAGGGCTTAGTTTTGCAAATACCCATTTCTCCCACCAGCTCTGCCTGGGCACTTTCCTCCTCCAAGACCATGCTCTCCTCCTCCTCCCACAGGGTGTTCTTCAGGCGACACTACCCCTTGGCTGCCATCAGGTTTTGTGGGATGGACCCTGAGAACAGAAAGTGAGTTATGGGCTGCTCTGTGGGCTGAGGGCTTCTATCCCAGTGGGAGCAGTTCCCGGGGCACTCTGTGGCTCCCATCTGTGCACCACCTGAAATCCCAAACCTCAACCACTGGCTATGCCGCCCCTGCCCTGGGCTTAACGTGCTGTGGTTTAGCTAAATATAAACCTTGGCTTTGCAGCTGATCGGATGAGTTAAATACCAGTCTGTGAATCCAATTCTGTTCTCCCCTCAGGTGGCAGAAGTACTGCAAGTCCTCCAGGTAAGAGCAGCCAAAGGGTGCTGGTGGAAACCTGAGGGAAAGATGCTGTCTCTCCAGAGGGTGCATTGCAAAGCTGTGCAGAACAGCAAAGATTCAAAGCTTAGAAATGAAGAGGAGATGTGATAAAAGTTAGCGTGGTGACAGGATGAGACACGGGGCAGCGGTGTGAAGCTTTAGGGTGCATTTTGCTCTGTAGGCTTTGATGAGAGGCTTCTCTAAGCCCAGTTCTCCTCATCCACCCATGTGGAAAGCTGTCCAAGCCCATCAGCCTTCCCAGGGACTCTCTTGCTCTGGGCTCGAGAAGTGAGTTTATATCTGGCTCTACCTTGTGTTCAAGAAACTCTGCACAGCTGGGGCAGCCTTGCCAGAAACACTTCTCCTGGGTCTTTTGCTTCCAAGTAAACGTGATTGGGGAACGAGCCAAGGTGGAATTGCTGGAATTGGGGTTTTGCTTGGTGGCTGGGGATAGTTTAAGCATATTCCTTTGGATTCCTGCATGCAAACTGAACAAGTCTCTCTCCTTTTTCAAAGAATCTTTGGTTTCGTGGCCAAAAGCCAGACAAATTCGGAGAACCTCTGTCACCTGTTTGCAGAGTACGACACTGTGCAGCCTGCATCACTTGTCATCGACCTTCTCTGCAAGCTCCTGCCGGGCCCGTAGAGCACAGAAACCCTGAGGCAGCTCAGGTCCCCATGCACTCTGAGCTTTCCCTGCTCCCCTTTTCCTGCTTCTAGGTTGCATTTTGGCAACAGCTCATATTTATGTGGGGTTGGGGTTTTTTTTTTGTTACATACCATCATGTCAAGAGTCTCAGTTAAAGATTTTCATGCTCTGGTGAGACAAAATGTTGCTCCAGTACCCCCTTTTTGGGCATCGTGGGATGGGAGCTGTGCTCCTGTATGGAACTGCTTGCCTCCCCCCCGCCCCCGGGTATGTACCATTGCGTTGCTCTGGAGGACTGGAATACTCCAACTGAGGTCTCTACTGGCACTTGGGGTGTCCAAGCTGAGGCATATTTGGTGGAGCTGAGCTCCTGCTTTTGGGGCCTCAGCCCTAACCCCTGGTGAAGCTGGGTGGGACTTACCTCCCTGCCCATAGACCAGCATCAGGAGGCAGTTTTGCAAATCAAAGCATATAAACCCATTAGGCCCTGCTGAAAAGTCCTCCTTCCCTCAAAGAGCAAGAAGCTGCTGTGCCAGAGCTGTGTATTCTTGCCTGGTGTTGATCAATTCTCCTGCCCCTCTTTGCAAAGTAGCATCACCGGCCAGCCCAGCCCTGGAGCTGAGGAGCGGATGTTGACATTTTCCTGACAGTGAAATGTTGAGGTTTTGGAAATGAATTTGTGTGAATTTAGGCCAGATCGTCGGATGACGTGAATTGGCACAGAGTGGTGGAGCCGGCGCTGCTGTGATTTACACCAGCTGAAGTCTTCGCTCTTGCTGTAACCTCAGCAGAGTGGAGCAGCTTCATGCAGTCGCCTCCCGTAGAACATGCTTACCTGGTGCCTCTGTGCGGTTTTCATTTCAGGCCCTGTGTAACACACCCTGCTTAGGGGTTATCATCAATAAAACAGCGGGTCGTTTATCTCAAGAGTCAGCCACTGACACGTTACTCTGCTCTCTTCCACGGCTGAGCATTCGTGCTGCTCATAATGTGATTCTCCTCCAGCCAGGCAGATACACAGCATCCGGCTGCCACAGCTCCTCGGGAACGGTAGAACAGGCACTGGAGTTACTGTGAGGGGAGGATTCTCCTCCTTCACCATCAGCTTTGTGTGCCCTGAACTGTGCCCCGAGCTCTGTGCCCAGCCCAAGAGAGCTGTGATCCCATGGGCCCCATTATGCTGCACAGACCCAGGAGACCACAGCACCCCAAGGTCAAGGACAGCTCAGCCATTGTACAGGATGTGACCCACTGCAGTGCGTGCTGCAGCCGTTAAGGGGCCCCAGCACCACACCATCAGTCCTGCCTGCACCCTGCCTATGCCCTGCCTGTGCCCTGTTTCTCCTGCCCGCCTCCTGCCTGTGCTCTGCCCAGCTGCTGGGAGCTGCACATAAGGGCAGAGCCGGGTGCTCAGAGCTGTTTTCATTAACCAACACTTCATTAGCGCTGCAGTGGCTGCAGGACTCCACTCCCTGCACCCCCTACGCCATGCAGCACAAGTCCATCATGTGTATTGCGGTACTGTTGTGAAAGCAGTGATAAGCACAAAGGGAATATGATGGTCATATTCAAAGGCTTTGACTCCAAAGGTGCTTTGGGGGGTCATGCTGCTGTCCCCAAGCCTGGCCAGTGCCATCCCTGCCCTGCCTCTTGCCCTGGCAAATCCCACTCCCTGTTGCAGAACTCCAGCCCCAGCCAGGAGGGTTCATCTTCTGGGGAATGGGGCGATAGATGCTGCTTTTCCCCACCTCAGGATCACTGTGGGATGGGGAGCTGGCCCATCACCAGGCACTGTCTTCCACACATGGAATTTTTAGTTCATTGAAAAGCCTTTTCCAGTGCAGCGGAGCTGGAGCCTGGGCCCAGACACGACGGCAGGGACAGTTCAGCCAAAAACACCTGGATTCAGGAATAAACAAACAATTCTCTGAGCTCCTCATGGCTTCCAAAGTTTGTCCCAGGCTTCCTGGAAGCACAGCTCTTGGTTTTGGTTCCTGGGTCCAGTTCCAGCCATTCTGTAACCAACCCAGCCCCTGTCCTGGCCAGGCTCAGAGGTTTGTTCCCGGTAGCCTCTGCCCCATGTCCCCAACTGCAGCAAGACCCCAAGAGCCACTGATGCTGCAGCACATGGCCGGGCTCTCCCCAGTGGCAGGGACAAGGATGCCACTGGTGCATGTAGGTGCACGGACACATGTGGGACACACAAACCCCCCTCACTGGCTGGTGCAGGTGGAGCTTTGTTGCTGGGTGAGATGCAGACCAACGCACCCAGGACCCAGAACCACCACCGGACACTGCTGGGGTGAGCATCACCCCATCCCAACACACCGGGGTCCAACCACTGGCTGCCCACCTGGTGCAGCCCTGTTCAGGAGTCCCAGCCAGGAGCGCTCCTGTACACATGGAGGGTGCAGAGGGTTCGGTTTACTCCTGTCACTGGCTTCTTGATGACCTCCAGAAGAGGGAAAAGGCCACAGCCCTCTCTCAGCTGGTGGGGACAAGCCCTCTGCCAGGGCTCAAGGTGGCAGTGGGACGGTGCCAAGGCCATGTGCAGCCTCTGGTTTAATTTGGCCTGTTTGGGAGCATTTCCATACAGCTCACACCAGCTCTGTAGAACACAGGGTGGGATCCCCACAGATCCCTCACTCCTCCTCTGCTTTGCTTCCCATCTCCTCAATGCAAAGGTAAAATACACTCAATAGAAACTTGTTAAATAACAGGGACAATTCAATACAGGAATTACTTTTTTTTTCTTGTGGATGATACAAGGGTTCAAGTTTACTGTAAAAGGGGTCGGTGCTACATGGGAGGCTGAAGGGATGGGCTTGGCCCAGGAGGAACTGACGTAAATCACATCGGCATGGAAAAACGCCGCTGGGGTTGGGGAGCCTTATGCTGGTATATGATTGTGTGTAAATACAGCCTTAACCTACAGGAGAGACAATATAAAACGCTGGAGCCCTCTGAGCTGGATACAGAAGTTTCTGGTCCCTGCCCAGCCACCCCCTGACCACACCAAACCAGGAGAGGTCCCATGGGATCTGCCATGGTGCTGCCATGGTGCACATGGACCAGCTCTGGGACCGGCTGCGGTCCCCAGCAGCACTCCTGGAAAGCCATCCTGGCATTGGGGGTGCTGTGAGGCACTGGGACCCCCATTCCCACCAAGGCCCATATTGGCACATCGACCCAGCTTAGAAGTTGTGGGTCATCTCCTCCAAGCGGGGCCACACGCAACCAGACAGGGATCCAGCAGGGCGATGCCAGGGCAGGCAGGGGATCCAGCAGGAGCCCAACAAGGCACTGAGCCATGTTGGGACACGTGAACCTGGGGACATGGGACATGTCACGAGGACACCAGCACATGAATGAGAAGCCAGGCAAAAACGTGCTGATGAGCTGCAACACCAAGTCCTGTGCCAGCCCTGTCCCTGCTCCATCCTCATCATCTGGCCAGCACTGGCCAGCAGCATCGGGGGACATCCTTGCTGGTGCTGGGAGCTGCTGTGCCATGCCATGCAGTGCCATGCCATGCCATGCCATGCCGTGCTGTGCCATGCCATTCTGTGCTGTGCCGTGCCATGCGGGGAGCTGCTGGGAGGCACAGGTTGTTTCACTAAAACTGAAACATTTCATTCCTGTCGGGGCCTTGACACCCACCAGGGAGAATCCACACGGAAAACCAAAACCTCCCACTGAGGCCATGGAGCTGTGGTGTGGGTCTGGGGGAAATCAGCAAAATCCCCTCCATCTTTAGTACCCACCATGGCAGCCAGCACAGCCACTCCTCACTTAAAGCCATTCAGGTGAAAACTTTCAGCCCAGCTTAAAAAATAATTAAAAAAGGAATTAAAAAAAAAAAAAAAGCTACAAAAGTGGTGACAATTTCCCAGCTGAGAACTTGGTGCTGGCAAAACCTGCAGATCCCATCACTGGGATGCACCAGAAACTCATCCCGGTTTTGTCACATTGGCCAAGTTGGAAGAAGACAAGATACGTCTGGGGGTGCATGATCCCCCTCACCCATAGGGACGAGGCATGGAGACATGAGATGAATGGATGGATGGATGGATGGATGCATGCATGCATGGGAGGAAAATGCTGTAGCCACTGGCTTTGTCCCTGTGCAAGGATGGGGCTGGGCCATGGGGCAGGCAGGACCTGGGCTGTGGAGCTGGGGGGCTGCAGTGGGGAGGGAGAAAGTGTCTTATTGCTCTGTGTGGCTGTGGTGCCCATTTCGCGCACACGCTTTGGGTCAGGTGGAGGCAGGGAAGGCTCCAGGCAGGCGGTGGCAAAGGGGGTGTCTCTTTGGGCATCCCCGGTCCATGCCTGGGCATCCTCCTGCTGCCAGGGAGGGCCAGATGAGGCACTTCTGCTGCTGCCACATGCAGAGGTCCAGTGTGGACACAACGCACCATGGGCAGGGGTGATGCTGCTGATGCAGCAGCTGGCATGTCCATGGCTGCCTGTGGGGCCACAGCCACCAGGCTCCGTGTCCCACGGCCACACCACAGCACAGAGGGGCCAGGATGAAAACCAGAGGGTTACCATGGGGTGGGAGCAGCACCAAGGGGCAGGAGGGTGGTGGGTGCTTTCCCATCAACAGCCGTACACCAGCCCTAGCGCAGCATTAGTCCAAGCAAGTATCCGTGCAGGATGCAGGTGTGCCAGGGACCCCTTGGCAGTGGCAGGTAGTGGTCATGGCGCAGGTCATGGTGCCGTGCCCCGTGCTGTGGCGCAGAGCACAGCAGCAATCCAGGGTGCGTGGCAGGGTCCCCTTGCACACAGGAGCTGCTCGACAGTCATGTACCCTTTCTTCCTCTCCTGCGCAGCCCCTGCAGGTGTCCCGGTCGCATTCACATGCTGTCTGCCAGCTGGTGACAGTCCAAGTCTCCTTTCAGCTCCAGGAAGCCCGGCAGCTTTACCCCGGTCTTGCGGTCCACACACCAGCACTTGCCCCGCTGCCCATCCAGTGCCGGGTGACACTGAGGAGAAAGGTTCAGTGAGGGATGCCCAGCCTGGCCCCCACAGCCCCATTCCCATGGGCAACCAGGAGCTCTCATGGGGGGCTTTTCCACCCCCATCCCACCCTGAGGCTTTGGCAACCCCTGAAGCCCCCCGCCGGTGGCTCTTGCCACTGGCCCATCATCCGTGTTCATCTCCCAGCGTAAGCCACACAAGTGGCACCCCCATGACAGATGCGACCTGTCCTACCTGCTTGGGGTGGAAGTTGCCATTGCGGTCGCCGTTGGGGATGGGGGTGACGTACAGGTCCGGGCCGCCCAGCCGCTCCAACGCCCGGTGCAGCTCGCTCTGGCACGAGCCCTGTGCCTGCAGGAAGGGGGTATATGAGCCAGCAGCGGGGCTGATGGATCCCCCAGCCCTGCACCCCAGTACCGTGGCTCTGGAGCACAGCCCAGGGCTGCTCAGCACCCATCCTGCCCTCCCTAGCCTGGTGCTCACTATGGGCCGTGTCTCCTCACGGTGGTATGGGCTCCCGCTGTTGCGCATCTTGTTGCCATTGTTGACCCGCTTCGCCTGCTGCTTCTGCAGGCACTTGCGGTCATGGATGCTGCAGGGGCTGAAGCTGTTGTTGGGGTGGTCGATCTCCTCTTTCTCTGCAAGGACACAGACCGGAGTGGACTCAGTGCCACAGGGCAACCCTGGGGATGGCCATGCCCTAATTTCCATGGGCATCACCCCCAGCCCCAGGTCCCCTTCCGTCCCTGCCATCATGCTGGGCTGAGCACTGCAGTGCTGGGAAAGGGTTCTGGGAGTTTTGACAACTCATTACCCATGACTCACAGGCTTGTTGCCATATATCTGTTGTTGTAGGGTTGCAAATACACGCAGCAAGAACGTGAGGCAGTTGCTCCAGTGACAGCACAGCATGAGGATCTGGCTGTGCCCTGGCCAACCATGTGCCACCAGGCACTGGGTGCTCGCCTACAGCATTGCACTCACAAGGCTGAAAAATTACCATGGGGTGCATGGCCAGGGAGCCCCAGGAACATCCTGATGCCTCCACAAAGCTGCCTCTGAGGAGC
>NW_009944266.1:1118-5173 GCF_000696875.1 Nestor notabilis | reverse complement strand
AGGAATGGGGACACTGGGGCTGCACTGGGATGGTGCTGAGCACCCGCCAGGCCTGGGGCAGCACTGGGCGCCGTGGCTGGGACTGGAGCCGTGCTCTGCTGCAGGGCACAGCCCCCGCAAAGACATGAAAGAAGGAATTCCTGGAATAAGAAAGTTAATCTCCCACAGGGCCAATCCCAAAAGGCGGCGCTTGGCATCCTCGCCTGTGCCAGGAGCGCAGCCAAACTGCGATCCCAGATGTTGGCAGCTGGACGGGGTGTCATGAGACTCAGCTCCTGGGGCCACTTTGTTTTTTAAGAAGCTGCTGGTCACTCCAGTTTGGGGCCCGTTAATGCTTTGCAGAACAGGGACACGCGGGGCAGCTGGGTCCTGCCTGTGCTCAGAGCCCCTCCAGGGCTGCAAGAGGAAAGCATCCAGGGCCCTTTCCTAACTGAGCTTATCCCAGGATTAAGCTTCTATTAATCAGCACTGCAGCCAGCAATGGGAAAAACCTTCCCAAATCAAGCGGGAGGTGGTCATGGTGCAGCATGGGTGGAAGCACCCAGTGGCTCATAGCACCAGGGGTGGAGGCTGCTGGGTTGATGCCCAGCACCAGCCCTTCCCATGGGCAGGCAGCAGGGTCAGAGCCACAGCTTCCTGCCTTCCACATTCCCATGGGATTCCAGCCCTGGTCTCCCATCAGCTCTCACGGGATCCCAGCCCTGGCCTCCCATCAGCTACCCCGCAGCGCAGGGCTCCTGGACCAGCTCCCAGCAGCCTGGTTAAAGTTCACAGCAAAGCCTGGATCGAAGCTTTCTCCTTCAATTCGTGTTATTTGCTTTTTGTTTAATCTTTTTTTTCTTTTCCAGGAAATGGCTCATGCCCTTGAAATTTGAAACACAAACCCAAAGTCTCCAGGACCCGGCACAGAGCGATGCCAGCCCCAGTGGCACCAACCACTGGGCCATGGCGCAACGTGGGCACTGGCAGCAGAGCTCCTTCCCTCCCTGGCCTCCCCCTGTACCTCTTTGGGGAGACACACAAGGAAGAGCCAGGTGGGAGCTTTAGCACTGGTGGGGACCACCAAGCCGAAGTCCTGGAACATCCATGCGCTGCTCCTGCACTATGGAAAGGCACTGGGAAGCACTGCCTGGAGGAAGACCTCTGCCAGCCCTGACATGGACCAACCCTCCTCCTCCCCCTGCCAGCCACTTGCAGAGCATCAAATCTCTCAGCTTAAATAAAACCAGATGCCAGTAACATTCTCCTAAGGTCAGTGCCTTTGGGCAGGAAGGAGCCTCTTGGTCCTGCACTCGGCTCTGGGGACAGAACTCTGCCCGCAGTCCCTGACTTGCACAGAGAGCCAGGATCCCTCCAGAATCCCTCCAGGATAGCTGCAGTCCTTGGGGTGATTTTCCCACCCACTAAGAGGCACGCTGCCTCAAGCCTCCCTTGGAAGTCCTCCTGCACCAGCTGGATGAGGGTACTCCTCACACAAGAACATGATAAAAGCACGATCCCACATGGGATGGGAATGGGTGCTGTGGGTGCTGGCCGCCCTGTCATGGCAGGAGGGTTTCTGCCCAGCCTTCTGCTTGAGCTGTGGACAGAAGACACAAACAGGTCATTCAGCACCAACTTCAATTAACAGGAGCTGCAGATGAGGTTGGTCACATGCAGAACTTGTGATTCTGAGGGAGCCATGAATGGCTCAGGCTCCACCGCATGGCTCCCATGGGAGGAGAGCACGGGGCAGTGAGTCCCAGGACCATGTGTGTGTCCGTGGGAGAGGGACAGTGTCATGGCCCCACAGCTCCAGCCCTGCTCCCCCTACTCCACCAGCCCAGGGGCAAAGGACCAGAGCAAGCCAGAGGGGACGCATCCACGTGTCCATGGCCAACATGGCACATGAGCCACAGGATCCTGGCACCCTCCACTTCCCCCTCTGGCAGGGCTGGTGTGGCCAGTGGGTGGTCCTAGCAGGGCCACGGTGCAATGCTGGCTCTCCTGCCTACTGGGGCTCTGGGCTTGGCTGGCGCCGGCACAGAGAATTCTGTGCTTGTCCTGGCTAGCACTGGCCCTAGGAGAGTGCAGGAAGCCAGGCACAGGGGTGGCAGGGCACAGGCACCTCCTGCCCCTTGGCCAGGGATGCCGGCTGGGAAGCCTGGCCCGTCCTCATCCCACAGGAACATGGTGCTGAGCCCTTGCTGTGCTCAAACATGGCCAAGCACATCTGCACCTCCTGGCTTGGTGCCCAGTGTAGGTCCAATGGAGGAAAGGTCAGGATACAGGGATGTAGATGATTCCTGGTAGGGACCAGAGCCTCGCTGGGAGCGGTGCCCCGCCCGGAGAAACCCAAGCATGGGCAAAGGCTGGACACTACCCTCAGTGACAGATGGGACAGGGTCCCCTGCCAGGGCAGAAAGGGGGAGCAGCAGATGAATGCAGCGTGGCCACTGCCGGGGCTGAACCCAGCCTGTCCTCACCGTCCCTGTGCCATCCAGCCAGGCACAGCCACCACTGTCCCTCCCAGTCACTGCACATGGGAAGGGAATAGGATCTGTCCCAGACACAGCTTCCAGCAGCCATGTGGCATGAATGCAGTTCCCATGGGGTCAGTTTTTCCCAGACATAATTATTTAACCAGCATTAAATCATTCATCATGTGTGCTGGGGAAAACGTCCTCACCTCTTCCCGGCTGCCACACATGGGTTCAACCATCACCTCCCCCAGGCACCCACAGGCTCTGCCAAAAACCCATGGCTGGAACCTCCTGGGGTTGGTCCCACCAGGAGGATGCTCCGGGAGCCAGCCTGGAGCTGACAGGGCTGGGAGTGGGAATCAGAGACCAGGGTCCTGCACAAGGTGCCCAGACCTGCAGCCACGGGTGAAGGTCTCATGTCAGGAGAGCAGTCACTCACATCCTCACTTCCTAGGAAGCTCCATCCCACAGGTGCTGCAGGTCCTGGGTGAGCAGAGAGGCTCCTTCCTGGTGCTGGTGTTCCATCACTCCAAGCCCAGCCTCAGCCCAGCCCCCTCAATCCCAGCCTCTTCCCTGGAATGCGGAGCCCCCAGACAAAGTGTTGACTGTAAGAGCTGCACGTTAACCGCTTCCCAGCCATCCTCCTGCTGCAGTCTCTGCTCCCCGGCACCTGCTCAGCCCCGGAGGCACCCGCTCCCTATGCCCCTGCCCCTAACCAGGCATTTAATCCCCTTCTGCTTACCCAGAGGGGACCCATAGGATGCTGGGATGCCCCCACTGTGCCATGCAGGGTTACAGTGGGAGTGACAGAGCCCAAGGCCCACAACCCCACGCTCCCACTCACTCCGGGCTGCCGGAGTGGGACAGGGACCCACGGCTCACACATCCCATTGAGATCTTCCCACCAGGGCTACACAGAGCAATGTGTTGTGCGGTGTCCTGGGGGAAGGAGCTCACCACTGCCCTCTCTCCATCCTGCCACCTGCGATGCTGCAGGCAGGCACGGAGCCCGGAGGGCCAGCCCTGCTCCCATGGCCACCTACCCGTCCCCAGCAACACCAAAACACGGTGGGAAGGAAGGGAAAAATCTGCACGTCTGTTTCCTAAAGGCTCTGGGAAAAAGTGCTGCATTACATCGGGCACAGCCAAAACCAACAGGCCTTGGCAGCCCAACACAGCCCCAGGCCAGGGAGTCCAGACAGCTCCTGCAGGATGTGGGATGAGGACAGACAGGCAGGGCAGGGGGTCTCTGCAGCGGACCCCATGCCGAGCAGTCGTGGTGACGTCTTGTCCCTGGAGTGGGGCAGCTGGAGGGGCCCATCCACAAAGGGCATTCCTCACTATGGGACACCAGCAGAGCTGCCATGGACCAGCTGCACGAGGAGGGAATGGGTCTGGGATCTGGCCATCAAGGTGGACAGGGACAGACACTGCTCCAGCCCCTTCTGCCCCCTGGGGAGCCCCGGGTGACACCACATGGGCACACAGGGCCAGGCCAGCTCATGGACTGTCCTGTGGCAGGATGCTGCTCCCCAGCTCCAGAGGATGTGGTCCTGAGCACAGCTCACGGGATGGGGAAACAGGGATGTGGTG
>NW_009944266.1:0-310 GCF_000696875.1 Nestor notabilis | reverse complement strand
CTGCCCTGATGTCCAGGGCACAGCGGGTGACAGGTCCCTGGGAAGCATCTTGCTCCTGCAGTGGCCATGGCATTGCTGTGCCCATGCTGGGTAAGGATGGCACAAGACGTGACCCACTGGTACCCAGTTGTGGGAGCTCATGCAGCTCAGCACTGCTCTCTCCCTGGGACATGCTCCCCCCCCCTGCCACAGAGTCCCTACTGAGCCCCCGTCCCATGGCCCCAGTTCTTGCCAAGTGAGTGGAGAGCGGCCTGGGGCACAGAGGGGTTGCCTGCGCACTGTGCCACCAAGCTGGCGAGGTGCAAGGACC
>NW_009944265.1:0-985 GCF_000696875.1 Nestor notabilis | reverse complement strand
GGGGCCAGTCCCTGGGCAGGTCTGGCCAACGCGAGCGCCGTGTGTATGCCGGGGGCAGGGGGAGGAGAGACACCCCCCCTCTCCTCTTAACGCTTGATGGATCGCTTAGCCAGATCCGAACATGTCCCCCCCTTTCAAGGAGCTTCTTCCCTGTTTCCCACCGCCCCACAGCCGCGGGCTCGCCCCCAGCCTCCTCCGAAGGCTCCCTCCGCCCCCGCCGCTCAGTCCGGTTCCTTCCCAGCACTGTACCCCTGCTCGGAGCCTGAAATTGTCCCAGCATGAGTGACATTGGCTTTCCTAATGTAATGACTTATGAAAGATATAATCATGTGTTAAATTGAATCCTCCGCTTAACTGTTAATGGTGTGCTCTGGGCACATTTACGTATTAGATGCTATGGTAACTAATTACCACTAGAAGAAGGGATAATACACTTTCCAGACTTTGACAAATAATTATGAGTGTTCACATCCCTGCTAGCAGCAGTTGCAGCGGATCTGCTGGAATGAGTAAGTGAATAAATGAATGGGTAAGTGAACTTGTGTGCATGGAGGGGACTAGATAATGAATAGTGGTCAAGTGAGTTTTCTTATTAAAACCTTTAATGAAAATGTGATTTAGGGTGGAAGGGGGGAGGAGGGGAAGCGCAACGCTGCCTCTAAGCGTAATTAAATCGCGTAATATAAACATCAGAAACATAAATAAGTTTGCTTTTAATTAAAACGCAGCAGTCAAAGTAAATTATCCACGTGTTCGGAAACTTTACAGCAATTAACACCTGTTTTTTGGGTGGTGGTAGTGGTGGAGAGGGGTGGGTTGGGGGCTAAAATAAACGGGACAGATCTCGGCCACTCTCTCCGGGAGCATTTGTAACTTTGGTCGCACCCGCTGCCAACAGGCCAGAGAGATCCTAAGGATTCAATAGGGGTGGAACAGCTCCTTTGCGGGGCGGGACAAAACTCTGGGGAAGTGGCAGTGGGCCCCG
>NW_009944264.1:0-1996 GCF_000696875.1 Nestor notabilis | reverse complement strand
GGTATTCCCCGAGGCCCTGGCACCCTATTCCCTGCTCCCCAGTATCCCCCTGGATCCCAGCCTCCTGGCACCTCATCCCATGGCAACCCCTGGCATCCCATCCCCTGGCTCTTCTGATCCCAATTCCTTGCCCTGGCGCCCCCAAGCCCTGTCCCCACAGCTGGGGGGTCTGGTGTTCCTGCCATGCCAGGGGACATGCAGGGGACACCCACCAGCATGAGGAGACCCTACAATAACAAACCAGCATGGGGAGACCCTACAAATACAAACCAGTGTGGGGAGGCCCTGCAATAACAAACCAGCACTGGGATACTCCACAGCACCAGACTGAGGTGGGGAGACCCTACAATAACAAACCAGCATGGAAAGACCCTATAATAAGAAACCAGCATGGGGGAGACCCTATAGTAGTGAACCAGAGTGGGGAGACCCCACAGTAACAGCCTGAGGTGGGAAGACCCTACAATAACATACCTTGAAGAGGAGACTCCAGAATAACAAAGCAGCATGGGGAGACCCTACAATAACAAACCAGCCCCAGGGACCTATATATCACCCTGGATTTGGTACCAGTGCTCCTGCCCCACAGGAGGGCAGCCGGGGGTCCCACAGTGTTGTGGGGACGTCCCTGGGGTCAGCAACCTGCCTGACCCCCCCGGGGACCTCCAGTGACACGTGGCCACCATGGTCCCTGGGACCCCCAGTGACACCCAACCTGTGTGTCCGAGACCCTACAATAACAGTAGTGACCCTACAATAACACATAGTCCCTGTGTGCCTGTGACCCTACAATACCACACAGCCCCTGTAGTGCCAGAGACCCTACAACAACAGTAGCGACCCTATAATAACAATAACACACGGCCCCTGTAGTGCCTGAGACCCTACAATAACAGTACTGACCCTGCATTAACACACAGCTACTATAGTGCCTGAGACCCTACAATAACAATAGCAACCCTGCAATAATACACAGTCCCTATGTGCCTGAAACCCTACAATAACAGCAGTGACCCTACAATAATGCATAGCCCCTATAGTGCCTGAGACTCTACAATAACAAACAGCCTTGTAGCACCAGAGACCCTACAATAACAGTAGCAACCCTGCAATAACACACAGCTCCTATAGTGCCTGAGTCGCTACAATAACACACAGGCCTTGTAGTGCCTGAGACCCTACAATAACAGTAGCGACCCTACAGTAATACAGCCCCGATAGTGCCTAAGACTCTACAATAACAAACAGCTCTATAGTGCCAGCAACTCTACAACACTAGCAACCCTACAATAACACATAAGCCCTGTAGCGCCTGAGACCCTACAATAACAGTAGCAACCCTACAATAGCACACAGCCCCCACAGTGCATGAGACCCTACAATAACACAAAATCCCTATAGCGTCTAAGACCCTACAATAACAGTAGTGACCCTACAACAATACACAGGCCCTGTAGTGCCTGAGACTCTGCAATAACTTCAGCAACCCTACAATAACACACAGCCCCTATAGTGCCTGAGACCCTACAATAGCACACAGCCCGGGTAGTGCCCCAGACCTTACAGTAATAGTAGCAACCCTATAATAATACACAGCCCCTATAGTGCCTGAGGCCCTACAGCAACACACAGCCCTGTAGTGCCCCGGACCCTACAATAACACACAGCTTCTACAGTGCCTAAGACTCTACAATAATAGTAGCAACCCTACAATAACACACAGCCCCTGTAGTGCCTGACACCCTACAGCAACAGTAGCGACCCTACAATAACACACAGCTTCTATAGTGCCTGAGACTCTACAATAATAGTAGCAACCCTGCAATAACACACAGCCCCTGTAGTGCCTGACACCCTACAGCAACAGTAGCGACCCTACAATAACACACAGCATCTATAGTGCCCAGACTCCACACCACCAGTAGCGACCCTACCGTAACACACAACCCCACAGTGCTTGAGACGCTACAATAACAGTAGCGACCCTACAATAACA
>NW_009944263.1:525-787 GCF_000696875.1 Nestor notabilis | reverse complement strand
CCTCCTTTTCCCTCCTTTTTCTCCCTCCTTTCCCCTCCTTCTTCTCCCTCTTTTCCCCCTTTATCTCCCTCTTTTCCCTCTTTCGTCTCCCTCCTTTTCCCCCCTTCTTCTACCTCCTCTTTCCTCCTTCTCCCTCTTTTCCCCTCCTTCTTCTCCCTCCTTTTCCTTCCTTCTTTTCCTTCCTTTCCCTATATCTTCCCCTTCCTTTTCCCTCCTGCTTCTCCCTCCTTTTCCCCCCTTATTCTCCATCCTTTCACCACCT
>NW_009944263.1:0-470 GCF_000696875.1 Nestor notabilis | reverse complement strand
CTCCTTCTCACTCTGTCCCTCCTTCTTCTCCCTATTTTCCCCACCTTCTTCTCTTTCCATTCCTTGCCTTCCCATCCCTATTTCCCTCCTTCTTCTCCCTCTTGTTGCCCCCTTCTCCTTCCTATTCCCTCCTTTTTCACCCTTTTCCCCCCTAATTATTCTCCTTCCTTTTCCCCCATTCTTCTTCCTCCTCTTCCTCCTCCTCCCTTTTGCTCCCTACTTCTTTTCCCTCTTTCCCCCCTTCTTCTCCCTCTTTTCCCTCCAAATTCTCCCTCCTTTTCCCTCCCTTTTCTCCATCCTTTTCCCTCCTTTTTCCCCCTTCTTCTCCCCCTTTTTCCCTCCATCTTTTCCTTCCTTTTCCCACCTTCTTTCTCTTGCTCTTTTCTTCTCCCTCTTTTCCCCTCTTTTTCTCCCTCCTTTTCCTTCCTTCTTCTCCCTGTTTTCCTCTCCTCCTTCTCCCCATTTTCCTC
>NW_009944262.1:3234-5577 GCF_000696875.1 Nestor notabilis | reverse complement strand
CGGCTCCGCCTCGCCAGGCCCATGGGTGCCCCGGGGCACGTCCCCCGAGGGGCACGAGAGTCCCCCAAGTCCCGTCAGTCGAGCGAGGACCCTACCCTGCTGCCAAGAGGCTGTGGGGACCACAGGGGCCGTCCTGCAAGGACACAACCCGACCCATAGCACCACGTGCCCAAAAAGCCTATCCCCATGAGCAGCCAAACCCAGGGCTGGGCAACCCTGGGCATGGCTGCAGGGCACACGGTGGCTGTAGGGGTCCCAAGCACATCTCACTGGTGCTGTGGGTGCTGGAGGGTCACGACCACCCTGTAGTCCTTCACTCCCACCCTCCTGCCTGCCGGGTGCGTGCTGTTTCGGTGTGCAAACAGCTCTGCAGTCATTCCAGCTGCTGCAGCTAAAGGCAGAACGTGAATCCCACCAGCACAATCTCAGAGGGCTCCCGGCTCCAGTGCTGTGGCCTGGGGACAGTGAGGTGGCCATGCAGGTCCCGCTGAGCCACTCATCCCTCCTCCGGGTTTTGCTTCTGTTTCATCCTGGTCTTTATTGCTGCCTGGAATGTATTTCAGGATGTTTTGATTTGCAGTCCCAACGCTCGAGCAGCCACTGAATTTAAATCTCCAAACTGCTCTTGGAGATCATCCAACCCCAACAGGAAAAACAGCGTCCCTCCCGCAGGACGGGGTATGCCCGTGCAGACAGCTCCCACCCCACGTGCCTGCAGGGTGCAGGGGGAGCCCTGCGTGCCGGTGGTGACAGCACCATGGCCATGATGGCACCGTGCCGGCGACGGCACAGCACACACACAGCATGCTCGCCTCCATTTCCAGCCGTGTGGCAGCCCGGGAAGCTGCCTTTCTTGGTGGGAATTTCCTGGTGATGGATTCCTTCTCCTTGTGGAGCAGTTCCACGCAAAGCTGTGTTTTCCCCAGGGTTGAGCCTGTTTGGGTCCCAGGGGAACGTGTGGTTTGATGGTCCCAGAGCTGAGGGAGAGTCACAGGCTTCCCAAAACCCCATGGGTGGCATGCCCTGCTCGCTGGCATGTGGCTGACACAGCTGGAGGCCAAGCAGGGTGAAGAGAGCCAGGGGCCAAGGCTCTGCAGGATGGTATCTGCTCACAAGCTCCTGACTGGCCCCCGCTGTGCTTCTATCCCTGGATCTGCTTCTCCCCTGCCTGCAGATCTGAGCATAGGCAGGCACCAGGCCAGGGAGGACGCGGTGCCAGGCTGCCCCTACATGGTGTCCACAGCCCTGCTCTCCCCGTACCCGCCAGCAGGACACCGGCCAGGATAACAGGACTAAGACAGAAGTGGGGGAGCACGCAGGCACCTGAGAAGCATGTCGGGGGACAGGCCCTTCGCAGAGGGTGTGAGCAGTGGGAAAGCCCTTGGGAGCCTTTCCCCATCCCTCCACCTCTTCCCAGTTCCAGTGAAGGTGACTCATAAGCCCGGCATCCATCCTGGCCTCCAACGCCCTCTGCACCCGCTGCCGGAGCACGCCTGGTCCCCGGACACCAGCCACACACTTGGGAACATCAGTAACCCCTGCCCTGAGGCTGCCAGCCTGGCTATTACTGACCAGGGACCCTGGTGCTCGCAGAGCAGGTGTTCACCAAAACAACAGCATTCTGCCCCAAAATCCTTCCCATGGCCTGGCCCATCCCCAGGACACAAGCTGTGCTGTGCAGGGCCCTGTGCCCATCCAGTCACATCCTGGCACTGCCTCAGATGCCAACCGGCTGGGCTGTGCCACGTGGAGTTTGGCCATGGCTGTCCTGGCGCCTTTGGGGCTGGAGGGTGAGGTGCTGGTGCCTGGCCCCACACCAGGAGCGGATGCAGCTGTGATAATGCAGGGAAGGGCAGCAGAGCTGCCAGGGTTGGGCCACCGTGCCACCGGCTACTGCAAATATTAACTCTGGCCCCACGCAGGATGTGGGCTCCCAGGGAGGTTTCTCCCCGTGGTGGCCGGCTCCCAGCCCGCATCCATGCCTCCAGAGAAGTGGGTCTTGTCTCCTTGCAACCATCAGAGCGAGGGCTGGTGGGTCCTAGGGCACGGGAGCCTCTTTCAAAGGGTCTGTGCAGCCTGTGCTGTGATTACCCTCGCACACTCGGGCAGGAGGGATGAGCACCCTCCCTGGGGTTGGGGTCCCCCACACAGGCAGGGCTGCACCCAACATTCCCTCAGTGCCATCTGGATCTGCCTGTAGTTTTTATTTCAGGTGCTGACACCACAAGTTGCTGTTCTTGGGTGTTCATGGGAGGCAGCTGAAGTTAGACTGGGCAGGAGCAGCAGCGCTTGAACAGTCAGGCAGAGGCTGCTGCTCTGCTCCACCTTGGCTCCCCAGGTAAT
>NW_009944262.1:2903-3192 GCF_000696875.1 Nestor notabilis | reverse complement strand
ATGGCCCCAGCTCTCAGCCTGTTGGTGAGCCCAGAGCCCCTGCATTGCCCAAACGTGGGCCTCCCAGGCACTCACTGGAGCATCACAGAGGCACATGGCCCAGCAAAAGCAGCTCTTTAGGTACAGATGGTCCCTGCAGCTGCAAGGGATGCAGTGCCCATGCTGCGGACTCTGCTGGGGAGGGGGCTGCTGGAGAGCAGCATTTTGGGGCTGGAAGGGCAGCTGTGCCCTGTGTGGGGCTGTGCCGTGCCCCCAGTCCTGTGCTGCAGCATCCCTCACTGTCCCCTCA
>NW_009944262.1:0-2884 GCF_000696875.1 Nestor notabilis | reverse complement strand
CCATGGAGGGGCTCTGGGTGCCTGGTGTCCTTCTGCTTTCCTGCCTGCTGCTGCCCTCTCCTGCGGGCAGCCAGACCAGCCCCAGCCCTGACCAGCGTTTGGAGACAGACCCCATGGAGGCACCATCCCAGCACCACACTGCCAGGTGAGGATACCTTGGGGTCAGGGCATTCGGCAGCAGAGCACAGGGCAGCCCTGGCACTGCAAAGGGCCTCAGCCCCGCCACAGCTCCCTGTTGCTCTTTGCTTTCTGCCCTCCCCAGGGCCATGCAGGAGCAGGTCAGCAGTGCCCAGGAGATGCCCCTGCGGCCCCGCTGCGTTCGCTGCTGTGAGCAGCCCAACCAGCGCTTCTACCACCCCCAGTACCAGCCCCTGCCTCAGATCAACATGACCATCCTCAAAGGTGAGGGCTGGCGGGACCCCCCCATTGCTGCACCATTGCCTGAGCCAACCCTGCCGCCCAGGCCCCCCATGCTGCTGGGCACCACCAGCCTGCCTGGCAGCACCAGCCCAGGGCAAAGCTGTGCTCCTAGTGCTGGCCTCACACGAACTGGGGGCAAGAAGCTGGGGCTGGTGCCCAGGGAGGGGGCTGGGGGGTCCTTCTGTCCCTTTCTGTTGGGCAAAGGCACTGGATTTAGGGATGTCACCCACCTCTGACCACATACCCATCCCTCTTGCTTTGGCCAGGTGAGAAAGGGGACCGCGGCGAGCGAGGCATGCAGGGCAAGTTTGGCAAGACGGGAGTGGCTGGGGGGGGGGGGGGGACACGGGGCGCGACTTTTTTTTTCTGGCAGCAGGGGCCACACGGGGCCCAAGGGACAGAAGGGCAGCATGGGTGCCCCGGGGGAGCGCTGCAAGAGCCACTATGCTGCCTTCTCGGTGGGCCGCAAGAAACCCCTGCACAGCAACGACTACTACCAGACCCTCATCTTCGACACGGAGTTTGTCAACCTCTACGACCACTTCAACATGTTCACGGGCAAGTTTTATTGCTACGTCCCTGGGATCTACTACTTCAGCCTCAATGTGCACACCTGGAACCAGAAGGAGACATACCTGCACATCATGCGCAATGGGGCGGAGGTTGTGATCCTCTATGCCCAGGTGAGTGACCGCAGCATCATGCAGAGCCAAAGTGTCATGCTGGAGCTGCAGGAGCAGGACGAGGTCTGGGTGCGGCTCTACAAGGGCGAGCGTGAGAACGCCGTCTTCAGCGACGAGTACGACACCTACATCACCTTCAGTGGCCACCTTGTCAAGTACAGTGGGGACCCCTGAGTGCCCAGCGTCCCCCCGCTCCTCCTGCCCTGGGGCGGGTGTCCAAGGAGCTCCTGCCACCCCTCACCCTGGGCACACCACCACTGTCAGCTGTTTGCCCATCCACATGCCGCTACCCCTGGCAGCTGCACAGTGTGTGAATGTCCCCACCGCAGCTCCTCGAGGCCCATCAGGTGAACCTGGAGGAGCTGGAGCATTTTCCAGCCTCTGCTGCATTTGAAACCCAGGAAGCAGCCATGCACGGGTTGCAGGCAGGGAGCTCACCCCTTCTTGTGCCTGCTCCAGAGCTGGGTTTGCCAGGGCACAGCCTGAGGTGGAATCAGCTGAATGGATTTGACTGCTGGTGCCCCAGGGCAAAGCAGCACAGGCATGTGCACCGTGTTCCTCCCTTGCACTGTGCCACACTCTGCAGGCTCCTAATCCTGCAAAAGGGCAGAGGATGCTCAACACCCAGTAGGGAAGTCAATAAAACCACTAAGGGCCCCTTTTCTTTTCCATAGAGCCAGGTCCCAACCACACAGACGTTGGGCACCCTCTGAAATCCCCCATGCAGATTGCAGCAGTTCCCCTCCACAAGCCCCATCACAACTCCTCCAACCATGGCCTCTGCTCAGTACTGACACTGCCAGTGGGTGCTGGCTCCCCACCAGCAGGCCTGGGCGCGGGGCCTTTGGCCTCAGGTGCTTCCTCTTCAGTTACGTTAGTTGCTGGCCAGGCTTTGTATTTTTGTAGATGCAACAGCAGAGCAGGGCCCAGGGCAGCATCCTGCCCCCCTCCCTCTCTGCAGCTTTGAACATTAAACACCCCACGATTTCCAGTTCTACTCACGCTTTCTGCATGTACTCCTGCTTTGTGTGTGGAGGCTCCAAGTGGCTCAGGGCAGGCTCCTGCTCCCAGAGCACAGGGGCTCACTGACAGTCATGGGCTGTGCCAGTGCTGCTGAGCTGGTGGTGGAATGGGAAGGGCAGAGAATCCCTGGAGAGCCAGGCTCTGAGGTGCAGCAGCTCCTTGAGGGCTGGGAGCTGAGCACAGTAATAGACTCATGAGCAGGGCAGGCTGGGAGTGATGGGTGGGTTTACCAAGAGTCCAGATGATCTGAGAAGTATCCAGTGACGAGGCAGGTCTGAGGGCAAGTGAGGGGTCAGAGTCTGGATCCGTGGGTCCATGGTTGGGCAGAGCACAGCTGCAGCCAGAGCTGGAGACCACCATCCTCACATCACAGCAGGAAAAAGAAGGAGGGCTCAGGGCTGAGCTTAAATAGTGCCCCAGCCCCAGGGGTGGGTGGTGAGTGGGGTCCAGGTGAGGCTGGTCATCTCATCAAGGACTGTGGGTGCCTCAGCCCCAGTGCTGCTGTCCCTGTGGGGCTGGCAGGGACCCTGCTCATGGCCCAGCCCCATGGTGGGGGCAAAGCTCCACAGCATCACCAGGTCCCTCAGGCAGGGCTGGTGCTGCCGGTACTGCCGGCACATGGCACGAGGGGACGGAAAGGCTGCCTCATGGGGTGGCCACTAGCGCAGGTACCAGCCCTGTTCCAGCCTGTACAGTGGGACCTGCTCTAGGACATACGTCTCATCCTGAGACACGTGTCCTATCCCAGGACACACAGC
>NW_009944261.1:35601-64893 GCF_000696875.1 Nestor notabilis | reverse complement strand
ACCCTAACTATTCTATGATTCTATGATAAATCCATATTTGGGCTTCCAACAGGCTGATAAGTGTAAGATGTGTAAGATCTGATCCATGCTTAATGTAATGATCTGGCACTATTTGAGATATAGCTCATAGAAGTCCCCTGGGGCCTCCCCGTGGTCTGAAAGAGGTCATTAACTTCTGCTTTATTAAGTCCTTGTCAAGCTGTTCCAAGTTGAAAAAGTCATACCCAACTCTACTAGGTCATTTGTTGGATACACATTTTCATGTAATGGGTCTGCTGAATCTGCCTCTGATAACACAGATTACAGGAGACACCACTCCATCATCTTGGGCTTGAGAACCCATCCTTTTCCTAAGTAGAGATAAAAATATCACCAGGGCCCCAAAGAGGAATGGCAATTTCCATGCTTTGTGTTACTAAAGTACCATGACTGTCAACAACTGTTACATGTATTTCCAGAACTGCTTGCCATTTACAGACCCTCTCTCTCCAGTAACTTTCCTACCTGCTTCTTACTCTAAGTAGTTTCCTCTTGCCCTAAATAAGACTCAAGGCAATCCAGGCATAACTTTTACTTATGGGTGGAGAGCACTGTCCTAGATGCCCAGCATCTCTTTCTTGAAGGTGTTAGCTGCTACTTTTACCCTCTAATTTCCAACATTTTCCTGGAATATAATTTGGGGTTTATCACCCTAAAACTAACTTTCTTCTAAATGAGTTTATAGACTCAGGAAAAGCACAAGCTAACATCCCCCACTAATTCAGTTAGTGAGAGTCATATTTGTCAAAGGCAAAGGGAATCCCTAAAGCCTTCCTAGGAATAACAGGACCCTGGAGACTGTCCTTTTCAGTGGCTTTGCCAACACTGCTTAATGGTAATATGAGAATATTCCTTAGCATTAAAGCCAGGTAGCACAGAGCACTTCATCAGCACATTGCTAAGTACCCATCTCTTGCTCTAGGTCAGAGTGATGTGTTCATACTGTGTATTATTTGGAGTGATGGTTTATGCCCATCCTGATAGTCTTTATGCCAGCTTGCCAGGGAGCCTCTCTAGCATATGATGCATGATATCTTCCTTTTTATTTACTGCATGCATGGTATGTGACTGAACACGTAGTGCCTACAAAAGGGACAAAGTACTCTATGCATGCAGGCACCATTTTAGGGGCCAGCATGACACTGTTCTATCCACAGCTGCATAAAACTGATGGTCCTGATGGTCTTGCCACAATTGTGCCTGTTGATCGTAATCATACCAGATAACCTTAATACCTTTTCTAGCCCATGAGTCAGTGTCTCAAGGATAGGGCCAGGTGAGATACTACTTGCCAGAAGCATTGAAACAGAGCAGGAAAAACTGCTCCCAGGACTTCCTGGTATATTGTCAAAGACTTAAAATAGGAGAGTGGCCTTCATCATCCCTGTAGATTTGGAGTGTACCCGTTTTTGAGATATTCCGACTTTGAGCTATTATCATGAGGTTAATTTGCCCCAGATAGTGAAGATACTTCTCTGCAATCACTGAAAACAGAATTTTAATGGTAGAATGCATCACTAATGTTAGGGTATTCTCAGGCATGGTGTGAGGAAACCAAGGTGTGCCTGAGAGCTCTAGGACTGCTAGAGTGCTGAATGAATCAAACTTCACATGATCTCATCCATACAACTGATTACTAGTAGGGCCCAGAACAGGCTGCTTTGCAAATGATTTCCAAGTTTCATTTTAGAGGAGGCTAGTTGAATGACACCAAAAGAGAACTGGAGAATGCCCACAAAATTACAGTGTTGCTGATCATGCACTTAGTACTTGTGCTTCTTGCCTAACATCAATTTATTAAGATGTATAGACATACTGGAAGCCACCAAATATTTAAATTCTCTCTAGAGCCCTCTAAGATTACTCAGACTCCAGGCACAGAGAATGTTACCTATTCTCCATTTCCTTGTTTATCCATCAAAGCATGCAGAGAAATAAGTGGAAACCTTGTAGAAGAAAGATTTGTCAGAAAGAATAACATAAACAAAATTAAGGGGCCCTAACCCAATCTGCCTCCCAGTGCCAAATCTCCATTCCAAACTATGGGCTGCCTGACAATGCTGTATTCATTAACACTGTCTTTACAAGAATAATGAGATAAGCCTATCTCCAAAAATTCAACACAAAACAGAACCAGAAATGAAGATAAAGCATACTTCCTTTAGCTCTGGCTCTGGCTTTGTTTGCACTTCATCTTGTTGATCAAGTGTTTCTATTCCTTCCTCTTCTGCTGACATTTTGACCTCCTCTGGTGAGCATGTTCATTGCAATACTGAACAAGTCAGAGGTGTTCCTGAATTATTTATAGCCAGGTTGCCAACTGGCTACTCATTCTCATGGCTGTAAGATCTGTGGGGACTGGGACCTCCTCAGTACTTCTGAGTCAGGGGACACTTGGATGACTGCTGATGCCTGGATAACTGCTGAGAGTGCCCTTCAGTCTGATTGCTTACATTAGCTGAGCCCCACTAAACTCACAGGAGTGCTGGGCAGGAACTGGAGTGTACTATGCATGGTCAAATTTTAGGATAAGGATGTTATTGGGTATCAGACACAACACACTGCAGAGCTTGGTTTGATTCAATGAAGTATTCTTTTTTTATATAGCCTCAAACTTGAATCTGAGACATTCTTGTGCTAAATAGATGTTCAGATCTCTTGACCAAGATGTCTTGAGAGATTTCTTTTATTTTCTCATTCCAAACAGTCAACAAGTATACTAAGCAGAAAACTCTTTTTCTTTCAAGGTGAAATCCAGAGGTCTAGATAAAAGTCAAGCACATTAAATGCTGTTTTGATGGTTAATGAACATAGATTAGCAGGTTGTTGTATAGATGTGTGTTTGTTCTTGATGTTTTCCTGCAATTAACTACTAACGAATATTTTCTTTTGCCAACTCTTTAATGCCTTAGTTCAACTGAATGCAAATCAAGTACAGAGAGAACATGGGTGGGTTTTTTTTAGAATTGATGATTTTCTGCAGCACCTGTTTTCTTCCCTATCAGCCTAGTTATTTTGTCTCCATGAGACCTAAAAAAGATTTTGTTTGCTTCCAGAATCACAGAATTGCTGAGGTGTGAATGCACCTCTAGCCCATGAGTTCTCCAGTCCATGTCCCTTACCATCTAGCTAAGTTTTAAAAATCTACATCAATGGAGACGTCACAAAGACTCTGGTCAACTTGTCCCAATGTTTGACCATCCTCACAATACAAAAAAGCAGTTTTAATGTTTAAAAATAATTTTCTTTATTTTAATTTGTGCCCATTCCACCCTGTCCTTTTCCTAGGCACCAGTAAGAAGAGTCCAGCTCTGTCTTGTTTCCTCCCCTCCAGTTATGTCTTTATACACCCCTGAGGTTTCTCTTCTTCAGGCTGAACATCCCAGCTATCTCAGGTTCTTCTTGTATGAGAGATATTCCAGTCCCTTAATTACCTTTGTGGCCCTTGGCAAGACTAACATGAGCATGCCTATGTCCTTTATGTACTGGTGACCCCAGCACTGCTTTCAGCATTCCAGATATGGTCACACCAGCACTGAACAGAGGAGAAGGATCACCTCCCTTGAACTACTGGCAATGCTGTTAGCCACAATTTCGGCAAGGATGCTTTGTCTCTTTGTGGTCAACTCATTGTCCAAAATGAAAAGTCCTCTTCTGCAAAGCTACTCTCCATCTGGTCAGCTGCAGCCTGTACTGGTGCATAGGGTTATAGTCCCTAGGTGCAAAACTTTTTATTTCCCTTTTTCAGCTTCTTGAGATTCGTGATGGTACATTTCTTAGGCTGTTGAGGTCCCTCTGAATGGCGGCACAAGCATCTGACTTATCAAACATTCTCCTCAGTTCTGGATCCTCTGCAAACTTGCTGAAGGTGTGCTGCCTCATCATCCCTGTCATTAATTAAGACATTACTGACGCCATGGGGTACCCCTGGGGTACACCACTAGGGACTGACCTCTGGCTGAACTTTGTGCTAACAAACCATAGGCCTTTGAGCCTGGAATTTCATCCACTTTCCAATCCACCTCAGTGTCCCATTAGCTATGTTGGGGAATATTCTAGTCTATGATGATGCTGTGGGAGACAGTGTTGAAAACCTTACTGAAGTCTAGATAAGCAATATGCACTGCTCAGCCCTCATCCACCAAACTAGTCATCTTGTGATAAAGGCTATCAGGTTGGTCCAGCATTTCTGCTTCATAAAGCCATGCTCCCAGTCATCATCTTTCCCTTGATATATCTTGTCCTTCATGTGCCTGGAGATGGTTTCCAAGATTATTTGTTCCATTATTATTTGTTCCATATTATGTGATCCCTTCATAGGAGGAAGGTGCCTGTCAACAGGCACCTGCCATGCCAGGCGTGCCAGACATGCCAGGCATGCCAGTTGCATTAGACAGTATATGCATGCAGGGTATGAAACCATGTATAAACCAGTCTTGAGAACTGTGGAGGCCTGGAACATTTAATGACATATAGATATACATATTCTAAAAGCAAAGGAGTGAAAGACATAGTAAAGAAAAAAATAAAAGGAAAGCTATGCAACATCGAAAAGGCTGGAGGTAAGTTCTGTGTGCAGACGCACTCTACAATTTTAATATCTGCTACAACTAATGGCACTAGCGAATACTGGAAATTAAGATTTAAAAGGTGATCTATTATGTACCATTTATTTTGTGACATTCTTCAACCTACCTAGGGCCTTTTTCCAAGTAGTTGAATTTATCTTTTTTTTTTTATTCGTACAAAACCACAGCATAACAATTCCCTAAATGATTTCTCAGCAGGTCCAGATGATGGTTAAGGAGTAGGAGGACTGACGAAGGTTGGAGTGAACATTTCAGAAGGCATCATTGATGGGATTAAGAGTATGGCAGTTGTCTCCTAATAATTCTACTTTGGTAGTCTGAGATTTGAGAAAAATACTAACACTGGAGACAGGCCCGCTGATGGATTGCTGATGACTATGCAACCATAGCTTCAGCTGTGCATGATGTGTTAGCAAACCACACATTTATAATAGAAAGTTCAATTTCATATTTCTCTTAAGGACTATTGTCCTTTCTATGAAAAGATATTCTCTGAAAGAGAACTGTTCTTGTCTGGTTTATGCCTAACAGTTAGTTCTACCCACTTGTGCAAAGCAGGTATGTGTGGATCTATTTTGATGTGTAGAAACTTTATGTAAACCCAGATGTAAATGATGGCACACAATTGCAAAATAGTGCTGAATGGTGATTATGATATTCAGGGAGAAAGTTAATCCAGGTGGAAAACAAGATGTATATCGTGTGAGCATTATAGGTATGTTTTTCTTAGAGTTTTAGGGTGTTGAAGCTTTTTAATAATTCTTTAATTCAGGGGAGTTTCTGGACAACTTCCAGTAGCTCTCTGCACATCTTTGTGCTTTCCTCTTGAGAAAAAAATGTCCTTGATAAAGTGACAAGACTCAGCCTTTTTACATGGTCTAAAAAAGACAGTTTTGAGATTCCTGGGTCTGGCAAAGTCTTGAACTCTTTCCTTTTGTGCAAGCTATAAAGCTGACTTTTCAAGTCTGGCATCTCTGGACCGGTGGTTTGCAGATTTTGAGGGGTTCTTTGTAACCTGTTAGTGATAAGAGCCTTTTTTTTGATACAAGATGTTTCAGTAAGAATAGGGTTTTACTCCAAAGTGTTTCTAAGTAATACTACTTAATTGCATAGAACAGTGGAACTCAGTTTTCTTTTCTTTTTTTTTTCCCCTGAACTTCAATATTTTAAAGACATCAGGATTTTTTTTTAATATTTAAGGTGAAAGGGATAAAAGAAATGCTATTTCTTACCATGGCACCCATCACATACAGATTATGTCACATGCACCATTTATTTATCAGCCAGGACACTCAGGCATGCCCATTGCAGTTACTAAATTCCCTTTTCCAAGTACAAATCACTGTTTATTCATGGTGAGATACACTTAAACTGTTTGAATTTGCAGCATGCCAAGCTGTGTGAATAGTGTGCCAATCAATGTCTTTCAGGAAAAAGAAAAGGCCTGTTAAAAGAGCTTCAGGTCAGTCAGCAGCAATCACTCTGCAGGGACACACGGTACACCAGTAGCACAGTGAATACCTGTAAAACCACCTGAGTCCTGTTAAACTTTCATTCCTGCACATACAGAGAGTTTAGACTTTTTTCTTTTATTTCTTACATAATAATTTAGGAACACTGAAAGCCTATAGAGGATGTCAGTTTTCAGTTAAATAAAGTTGAAGTAAAGCACACAGAGCTTGCATTTTCACTATGAATTTTCAGGCTCTCCCAAAGCCCAGCAAACTTAGTCTTTGATGGAAAAAGAACTATAATGACTATTATAAATATTATTAAGTCTTACTATGATGATGGCACCCAAGAGCCCCTTCCAGGATTGAAGCACCTTCTTCCACTCTCTACATGCCACTGAGAAGACATAAAATAGCTCAAAATGATGCCTGACAGAAAGGACTTGCTGCCTATGCAACACCTGTCTCTTCTCCAACCTTCTTCCTCCCCACCTTGTTATTCAGCATGCTGTGCAATACACTGTGACTTCCTGTTGTGATCTCTCACATGATGATTATTCCTCTGAGTTTATTTTCTTCACCAGTTTACTTCCTTTCTTATTCTATTTTGCATCCATTTTTCAGGGACCTACACCTATTTCATACTCACTTGCACCACTGTTTTTCCATTCTTCCTCAGCCCCTTTCTTTCCTCGTCCTACTCTTGGGGACTCTTCTGTCTTTCATATTTCTTTCCTTTTTGCTCTATGCCAAGTCAGTTGGGCCAGATTTCCAAGACAATATTCCAGCCTCTCCAGAGCTGCTCACAGTGACATGGAGGTTGAGGGACATCAGTTTTTGAGTATCTCCCCACACTATCTGGGGTCTTACTTAGGAGTGAGAATCCAGTGAGAAATTTGCTGGTTTTGGATGCATTTCCTTCTACCTCTCAGGTATAATTAATCTCTCTATCCTGTCCCACTTCTGTGAGTCTGTGAGCCATCGAGATTTATCCTCTGCCTCTGTTTCAGATCTGGCCATCCTGAGAAATCTCAGGTAGATGGATACTAGGACTTGATGATCTGCTACTGCAGGTGTCAGCAGCACAAGCCATTTTCACGCTCTGATGGCATTTTGTACCCAGGTGTTCACATTTGCACTCCATTCGTATTAATATATAGTTTTTATGTTTTTTTTACAATTTTCTGCAGCCCTGAAAGATTACTGGGTTTCCATTATCTAATACATCCCAGCCACTTTGGTATCTGCTGAGAAAAAAAAAAAAAGACAGTTAACGTTTATGATTTACAAGTTTTTTTTTTCAATAGTCTCCCAAGCTTCTTGTGGTGTCTCTCACTATTTTGGAAACATAACAGGATTTTAAACTCTCTGCTTTCCTGGCTGAGAATTACACCAGACCAAATGAATGCTGTAGTTCACTTCTATGCAATCATTTCACCCATAAAATCTAATCAGATCCAAACTTCATCTTTCTATGCCTGTTTCATTGCATTCTGCTGAGCTTTGTGGTATACCTTTCCACTTACTTATTCTCCATTATTCCCCTTACATAATCCTTTTTTATCAAAGACAAACTGGGAAAAAAGAGTTTTCAAGAAAGGAGAAGGGAGACTTGTCATTGATCAGACAAACAGAAAGAAATTTGTTGAATAATGGGAGAAAAAGCTTTTATTTTACATTTAAATAATCTAGATACTCTTGAGTTGTTGTAATATTCTTTCATTGACTGTCCTGCTATGTATTCATCAAGTGCTACCTCCTGGCTAATCAGAAGTTTATTGGTTATAATAGAGATGTCAGTTAACATCAGAGAACTTGACCCAGGTTCTCTATGCAGAATTTACAGTCAGGAGTGGGACAGATGCCTTCCTGAGATTAGCAGCCCAGTAATCAATGCCAGATAGTTGATAAGTTCAGTTCCAGAGATTGCTGTTATGAGAAAGTCAGGATGTTCAATGGAAAACTGAGCTGTGCAAGAATCAGGCAGGCAAGATAATTAGGGACACAAAATTCTAAGAAGGGGAAAAACACGTAAGGATGAGCTGTATAGCAACTGAAATATCATGTAGGAAGTTCGAACTGTTTAATACCCTAGAAGCTTACTCATATATTATGTTCTCAAGACAATGGTATGATGATTAAGAACAATCTGTACTCATATGAGGAACATGGGGCCCTCATAACTAATTTCAACAAGGCCATGATGTCATAATTATGTAAAGTTTTAATCATAAGTGTTCCAGGAAAAAATCACTTTAAAAAAAATCTTATTTTCCCACTTTTTGACCAGGAAAAAATATTCACTGATAATTTTTAACCTAGTAAAAAATTGATGTTTTAATATGACTGTTAGAATGGGTTTGGTTTTTTTTTAAAAAAGAAAAAAAAATCATAGTATTTAAACAAACAACTTCAATGGTTCTGAATACAACAAAAATATCAAGATTTACTGAGGAGAATAATTCAATCTTTTATTCAACTGAAGGTCTTGTTTATTTCAAAGTTCTTTCTCACAGCTTTTAGTAACCTGCAAGCATCTTGGTTTGCAAGTCAGATTACAACTTGGCTTCTGTTCCAATCAGCAGTTCACCTTCTACTGGCTTCAGGAAGGGTATTTCCATGACCAAAGTTTCCTACCAGAGGCATAGTAAATGGATTTTAACTGGAGTAGTGGCATAGACATGTTTACCCACAGAGTGCAACAACACACATGTAAGAAATGAAACTCTGGACAATAAACTTAACTTTTGTGCTGAGGAACTTTATTAACAGGGTATGGGGGGTGTTGGTTGCTGGTCAGCCTTTTCTGTTTTTCCTCAACCAGTGCTGTCCCTTCTGCACTTCTTTCTTCTTTCACTGTTGCAGGACAGGGCAGAAAAGGGGACAGACCAGGGCAAAGTTCTCTCTTCTCCCTCCTCAGGCAGTCAAAAGGAGCATTTTGAAACTTCTTATAGGGTCTTCAACCTAAGTATAAAGAAACACACCTGGCACAAGACAGCATGTGATTAACCTCGTCATAGTGCTCCTGGAAGGTGTTGAATAAAAATCCCCTTGTGAGAATAAGAACATGGTTATATTGTGTTAGAATTGATGGTCTAATACTATTGCACATGACCTAATGAAAATCTTTTCCTCAGTTGTACAGCATTGCTTTTTTTTCTACAGAGAAGACCTCACCGTTCAACAATGTCCTGACTAGAAGGATGTGTTAAAAGATGAAAACAAAAAATGCAGCTTTTGTTTGCATCAAATCTGTTCTTGTTGCAGAACAGATATAGTGGTCTGAGAGCTGCTGAGAAGGGGCAGTTTTGTGAGGACTGCCAGCATGCCACCCTGGCCCCCTTTTGTTCAGAGACAGGGTTTATATGTACATAAAAAGTTACACTTGGAACTTTATAATCTGCCCATAGGCCGATGTTAACTGCTGTTTTAGCTACGTGTGGGAGAGGGATTTGCAATAAACCAGACACTCATTCTGCTAAAAATCAGAACAGAGTAGAAGAAATAATATATATACCATATGCTGATATATAGCCTCAACTTTTATCTACTTTTTTTTTTAATTTAGTGTGTTTTCACATTTTGCAAACTTAAAGATTTCATTATTTCACAGATATTATTCATATCTGCAAAAATTTACAGAAAATGGAGATGGGAGAAGCATTCTGGCCATTGTCTGTCTAATTCTTAATTTAGCAAACCTGCTGTGCCACTCTGGGTAAATGAGACATGGAAGAACAAAGAAACAATACATAAGCAATATGCCCTTCAAGCTGAGGAAGTATTAGTATAAAAAGGGCAAATTATAGAAGCAGCTAATGACTGTAATAGTTCCAAAGCTTAAGAACAGATGCATGCTCAATGCTTTACAATTCTCATATAAAAGCATTTACAGTCTTGCAGAGACATAATTGAAAGTCAAAACAAAGAAACCTTTAATCATAGCTGGAACATATTTTTAGAACACCAGAAAGGTAAGAGCTGGTTAGTTGGAAAATGAATAGTAGAAAAAAGGACCAGTTGGGCTGATCCTAGTCAACCCTTATTTTTGTTAGGGTAACTCACTTGAAACCAATACTTGCTACAGAGTTGCCTGAAACAAAAGAAGAAATAATTTCCTTTCTTTCTAAAAGTAACATCAGCAACACAGAACAGCTGGCAGATGGAGGTTGTCCTCAGCATGAGGTTTGCAGTGATATGGGGTCCACAGTTCAGCCTCTCAATGTCAACGGGTTTAAGTCAAACTTTGGCCAGTACAGAAAGTTGTCACCATCTCCGTAATGCCCTGGGCAAAGAAGCTGCAAGGGGATGGTCTTCATGTGGACACTGATGCATGGATGTTGAAATGTAACGAGGTGTGTATAAATGACATGGTATAAATTTATTAACAGACTGATCAGATGCGATATCCTCTGTACATAAAGTCCTGTGTCTATTTTGCCTATTAGACATGGGTCATGGTATTAAACATCTCTCATGAAAGCAGCCATGGTGAGAGTTACCTTCCCTGCTATTGAGGACAAAGTCTTATTTTTACAGACGTCCCTCAACACCAAGTTGAGCTGTTGCTTTAGTAACAAACTAACTAACTGGCCTTTCAAAATATGTTCCTGATTCAAGGACCCAAAGAACTGCATTCCTGGAAAGTGTTAGATTACTCTGTAATATGTCAGAACGGCTTTTTATTTCTACTTTCACCATGTAGGCAAAGCAACAGGTGAACTTTAGTTAAAGACTTGTTTGTAAGAGGAACACAAGGCACTCCCCTCTCAGGGTTTTCAAGTAACCCTGTTTTTTTTCCTGCTAAAACTAAATAATGTTATGAAGTATTGCAACTTCTACATGAACCAATCTCTCAGCCCCCTCTAGCCCTAGTACATACTCTTTAGGAGTTAGTACAAAGGAAAATTAAGTGCTATAGATAGTCCTGCAACTCAGCTGAAAAAAATTAAAAAACTCTGGTGTGTTTTCTCTCTTTTAAATCGTTTCCTATATCTGTGCCTTTTTGTTCCTTGTTATTGAGGCAAATCACATCATTGTGAGGAGTATCCAGATTGCTTTGCTTATTAGTGAAAGATGTTAGAAAAAAATTATACTTTAACCATTAAAAATGACAGAAACATAAAGAACACTTTCAGTCAATCATTATTTAGCAAGCCAATTTTTCCTAGAGACAATATAATCCCCATAAATGATGAATATTTTATCCGTTGTTATTTCTCATAAATTCTATTCAATAAAGGTAATCAAGCATTCTGCTGAGGTATTGCTGTTATAGGTTCTGTCTTTAAAAACCATTGTTAGACAAGAATATAACAAAGCAATTGTAATACACAGGTGTATTTCATTTGCATACATTTTAAAAGAAAGATGCATCAAAATCCCATTCTGACACTGCAGTCCCAAACAAAACAATTTTAGCACCTGGAAAACTAATAGTAGCTGTGTATGCTTCAATTGAGATATCCAGAGCTCTAATGATATTAATATTTCAGTACTATGGCATTTTGTCAGTTTGTCAGTAGCTCCTGGCAACCATGGTAAGGCTGTTTCTTGATTACAAGTTTGTTTCACAGCATAGTTTTAGACACTAGTTCTTAATCTAAAAGGTCTGTTTTATACTGTTCATACAGTATCATACTGTGGTATACCACATGTGTGAGGCTGTCAGGAAACTTAATGGCAGGAGGTGAGAGAGCAAAGATAACATTTCTATTTCATGGAATCATTTAGGTTGGAAAAGACTTTTAAGATCATCAAGATCAACCACAAAACTGCCAGTTCCATCACTAACCATGTCCCTAAGCACCACATCTACACATCTTCTAAATACCTCCAGGGAGGATGACTCAAACACTTCCCCGTGCAGCCTGTTCCAGTGCTTGATAACCCTTTTAGAAAAGAAATATTTCCTAACATCCAGTCTAAACATCCCCTGGTGCAACTTGAGGCTATTTCTTCTGGTTCTATCACTTACTAGGAAAAGAAACCAACACCCACCTCACTACAACCTTCTCTGTTATATCTTAAGTAGAGAGCAATAAAGTTGTCCCCTCAGTCTCCTTTTCTCCAGTTCTTTCAGCTGCTCCTCATAAGACTTTTGCTTTAGAAAATGGTATAATTAGTGTATCAATAATGTATATATTGCATTAATATATGTGCTTATGTTTGTCATTTTTATTAAAAATAACTCTGTAAATGAATATATACATTTAATAGAATTTATAATTTATTACATCCAAGAAATTTCACTAGTTTCTACGTAGAGGAGAGTTCATCTATGCCCTCATGGTGCCTAGGCAAATTAAGTTCTTTCTCCAAAATTCTTAGCTGATGTCTACCAAGAATGTGATGATTACAGTTAATCCAATTTAGTAGAGAAGATACCTGAATAACTTCCTTTGATCCCTTGTACCCCAGCTTGTGATGATTTTATTTTTAAAAGAAAACCACTATCAAGAAAAAGGGAGCTGAAGAATATCCTTTTGTAGTGTGAAGTACAAGAAGCTTTGACGATATCCAGGTGAAACGTATTCATGGATTGACCTTTGAACAACTGCAGCTGCACAAGTACTTTAAGTATATGTTAGGTACAATTAGTTTTTAATGAATCCATAATGAGTCTAATTACATTCTACAACTCAAAATGCTGTTTAATTTTCTTCCAAGTCAAAATTGCCCATTTGTTTTTCCTACTGTCCTAGTCAGGACAGTATTTACTGCCCTAATTCCCTGAATCATAAGTCTCTCTTGTTTCAATGGAGTCAGTGATTTCTGGTTTGAAGGGCAGCAGGGCACAGATGTACCAACTCTTGAACAAATAGATCAGCCAGCACATCACCTTTAAGAACTGATAATCAGCCTCTTCTATGTCTTTTAATAACAGCGAAAAACACCTGAACACACAAATATATGCCATCTTATTCGATTATACTAGTCCTTTTCTCTTACTGGCTGAAATTGCCCTTTTGTAGTGTAGCAGTATAAACACATTTTCAAGTCATGGTGAAAAGTAGCAGCCAAATCAAATTGAAACTCTCATAATAGTAACCTTTCTGTGTGAAATTGAAGGGTCTTCTTAATGTGCTGTGAAGTATCACTTTGCAGCCTCCACAAGAACTAGGACAGACATATTCTTAGTGGGTTTAGGGGAGGAGGCATGGGATGATCTCAAACTGAGCTGAAACACAGTTACAAATAAATTATTTCTCGTATTCAACTGAGGGTGAATGCACAGTTTTAGGCTTGCAAAGAGCTAAGGAAAAAAATCAATGTAGTATACAAATGAAGAACCAGGGCATAATAACATTTAAGCCAAAACACCCCTATAATCTAAAAGAGAAATGTAAATGAAATAGTAGAGAAAAAAGACAATGTAATAAAGAAAAAAAGATAGAGAAGCATTCATTTCACTGCAGAGGGGATACAAGTCTTCTGATATAAGTGAAAGTAGATTTTTATCTGTACAAATTTTGGTATATATTACTAATGATAACACCTTTTTTTTCTGATGTAAATTATGTTGGAGGTTAGTTCCTTAAATCCTATGTCAATATGTATTGAAGTTATTCAGAAAATTTACAGTGACTTTAAAACAGGTCTGAATTAAAGCTTAATTCTTGAAGGAAAAGATAACAACCTGTTCTCTTTTGGAAAATATCTCGATATATATACTGCATGCAGGAAAAAGAAAAAATCAAATAATATGATTTGCCTAAGAAGCTGGGAAATCTCTCTGGGCCAAAAGAAGTGAAGAAATTAAAAGAAAGTTATGTAATTTGTCTTTGTCAAGAGAGGAACAAGTGGAACGATGCCGATTTATCTCGAGAGAAGCAAAAACTGAAGTAGACAAAGACATGTAAAGGCAAGAACAAGAATTCTGAGTAAAATTCTTTCAGTTTTTCTCTAGGTTAATAACAGCTAAATAAACACATTAAAACATCGAATGCTTTTTTCAAAAGAAGAAAATAATCCTCATTTCACAGTTAAGTGAACTGAGGGGATGCAAGCTCAAGTAAGTGAGGTTGTCTGCCGTCAAAAATCAGATTCTTCACATCCTGTTTATCTGCTACCTCAGTTTGGAGTATCAGAGCTATTGATGCTGATGTTCTGCTTGTAGCCTGACCAGAAGCACCCCAGGGCTGAACACAGTTAAGCCTTGCTGGAATTAAGAGAGGAGCTTTTCTGATCAGCTCATACCAAGGCCTTCATTCGTTACTTGTTCAGATTATGTTAGAGGGCCAAGCTCTGCCCAAGACACCAAATGAGTATGTGCTGTTGGCTCCTCAATTTTGTTCCCAGTAGTTCAAAGACTAGCAGGCTATGGGAAAAAATAGGCCTAATTCTCACCTGAATTTTCACCTGTCTTAGTTTGGTAATGATCAATTTATGCAGTATCCTGAGACAGGGCCTTTTTATTTCTCCACATCAAAACTCTTCTCCTTTACTTAATATTATTTAATATTCATTGGACCAAAGAAGGGGGAAGAGGAAGTACATTGATATGATCTCTCTCTGGCCCAATAGTTAATGTTCTGAACTCTAGAAAGGGAAATTTGGATTCCTCTTTCTGCTCCAAACAACTATTTCAGCAGGTTATATTAAATATTCCAGAATATAGGTCACCTTCTTCATAGCAATGAGGGAAAAAAAAAAAGTTCTTATTTATGTCAATATCAGTTTTACCATCTACCTTAATGGGAGCAATATATCATCCTTAAATAAAAGTCACATAACATTTCCATATTTTCTATTTGCTTTCTAGAAATCATATTTTCTTCTGGATTTCTCTGTCATTCTCAACTACTGAATACTGGCCCCAGAAATTAATGGGAAAAAGTGCTCTCCTCATGTATCTGAACTAAATTGAAATCACTTGATCTATCTGCTTGTTAAGTAAGTTTATTGATGACCCAGTCAGCTAGAGGAAACCTGTATGTCTGAGTTAACTTGGTGTGCTTAACATTTTCTGTGACTGGCTCGCTGTTTATCAGTCAGGAAAAAACATTCTGCTGAGTCTGAATACACTGTTTCTTTTATTTTTATCTATGTGAGTTCACACTACAGTAAGAACTAAACATAATACATAAAGTATTAATGTGGATCTAGACCTATTCTTGATATGATGGTTTGCCTACATAATTTACTTTTGTTTCTCTACTTGAAAAATACAAAAAATGCCAAAAATCTTTGCAAATCAGTCTAAGATTAAGCTTATTGTTAAGAAAAAAGCGCCAAGAAAAAGCAAAACTATTAATTAACTCAGACATGATTGTCAAAAGTTTCCCTTTACTTCATAGGGTTAGGTTGTCATACCTGAGAAATATGGCTGTAGTATTCTCAGTTTACAGAATATACTTATGTATAAGCTATATAATTACTTAGAGACAAATCTTAGTAGCTGTTGATTTGGTATGGAGCAACCTCAGTGTGCAAAGGACTTGGACATCCTATGTTGAAGGTCTTATGATTGCTGTTAAGAACAACTTTCAAAAGAAGATCAATAAAGTTAATAATGGGCTTGAGGAACAGTGTTTCCAAGATAGCTCAACAGATGTTTAGAGTTCAGAAAAAGTGACTATAGTAGATTAGTCCTCTATAAAACCTTTAATTTGTATATATATTTAGAAAACCACAGTGTCATTATTATTGATAGGAGAACCTTACTCACTGAAAGGTACTACCTCATGCCTCCTTAGTGGTAATTACAAAATATCTGTTTTGCACATCCTGGTCTAGTACAGAGGATGTGACAGCAAGTGTAGACAGTGATATTCTAAAGAATGCAAGCTATCTCCTGCAGAGGTCTTTTTTTACCATCCTTACGCCTATAGGCTTCAAACAGCTTTAAGATTCAGTATTGGAGAGCTGCTTGTTAGAACCAGTTCTGCAACAGTTTTGTTATTCTGTTGAAGACCTACACTTAAGAAATTTGCTGATTAGTATCCAACAAGCTTGAAATATAGATGCAGAGGGTCATAAATAGATGGCTTGAAGGGGCCTGGTAAAGATGTCTAATCCAATTGCTTGCCCCAAGGCAAGATCAGATGCAGCTAAAGTATTTCTGACAGATGTTTATCCAGTCTATTCATAGGAACGTCAGTGATGGATATTGTACATCTCAAGACAAGCTGTTCTCAAGACAAAAACAAAATTTCAAAATACAGCCTTGTGTTCTAGGGCTACGAGCTAAATGACAGCTGTTTGAAAGCTTTGTTATACTGGTACTTATCCTGATTTACAGGATATACATATCCATGGGGGGTTGAAATTAAACCTCCTGCATGAAGTGCTGGCAGTTGGGACTGTGTGAGGTAACAGGAGATGTACATGGTGAATTGAATTTCAGATAACTGTGCTTATGAAATATAAAGTCTCACTTACGAAACATAAAATCTGGCTATGTGGTTTAAGGATAACTATCTTAATGATGACGTTTTTAGCCGTATTAATCATACATGCTGGGATCTTCAAAAAAGTCCAAATGTCTTAGGACCACAAATGGTATTTTAAGCTAGGAGACTTCACATTCAGAAAGTTACATACACACTTTTGAAAGGTATATACAGCTATCTGCCATTTGATAGAAATTATTATTGAAAGTATAAACCATAGTGCTGTTAGCCTAGGATATGTGAGCACTTGTTGAAATCATAGTGTTACCTTAAAGCTAGTATGCTTATGAAATTAAATAAATCAAACATGTCACAGGTTGATATATGTGTCGACTTCACTGCGTTTTTTACTTTGCCTACTTTCAGATACCTACTAACTATCATGGGGATGTGCAGTGTTATGAAACCTTGTAGCAAAGACCTAAACTTAAGCCAGAAATTAATCAAAATATTTATGTGCTTAAAAAAAAATATTTGTGTGCTTAAAAAGGAGGAAATCACACTGAAAATCTAGATTGATACTTCTCAGCTTTTCATGTCAACAATGCCCCTTACTCAAGCAAAACAAAATATTTCATGAGATATTAACATTTTCTATCTATGGAGATGAATCAATGAGAACAGCAATGTTATGCAGCGTGTATGTCTGTATGCTTGAAGAAGCTGACAGAGTAACTTGATCCTAAGGAGTGTTAAAGGCATGAGTTAGTAGGAATAGAATTTTCAAGGCTTTGAAACTTCTTTTGACTACTTTTGGAGTTTCCTTTAGAGTATATAACAGCCTGTACTTTGGGAAGCAGCTCTGGTCTGTCCTCTTGAATAATGGCCTAAAGAAATTTGCCCAAGTAAAGAGCAGAATAACACAGGACCATATGAGGGTATTTATTATATACCTGTCTTTGTTTAAGACAGGTGATGTCTACTGGTGTTCATTCTTTGGTTTTCACCTGTCAGTGAGTGACATGTATCTTCCTAACATACAAACATGCTAATCAATGCAAAAACCATAGAATAAGCATGCAGGATTAAAATAAAACCTTTCCTTATGCACTGAGAAGGTATACCTCTCTGCTTTACTACTCTTTTCTCTGAAAATGATAGATGGTTAAGAAGGAGGGGAGGGAAAATTCTTCTAGTAAAATCAGCAAAAAAAGTAGAAATTTAGGTTGGGACAGATGTGCAAAAATGTGCTGCTAATTTCATAATATGTATTAATGGTACAGCCTGAACTTGACAACTAAACAAACTTGGGAAAAAACATCAGTTTTCCCAAGTAAAAATACATTAAATCGAAAAAAAGACAGTTTTACTCATCTCTGTCAATGACACTTTCAGGCCAGTATCACAGGGAGTAGAAAGAAGCTCTGAAAACAGAACTTAAAAGATGAAAACAAAAACCATATTCCTACATAATTATTGTGCCTTAATCTTACTTCTCCTACTTGTAAGGAATTTTGTCAGCAAACAGAAATAAAAGACTCCACAGCAACACTTTTATGAAATTTCTTTTACTACCCAAATTGCACTCTATTCTGTTTAAAATCTTTTTGGAAAAGGAGAGGTGTTCCCAAGTGTTAAAAGAAATTATAAACCATGTATAAAATACATGAATGAATTTAAGTTCTAGCTTGAGTCTTGTTAAGGTATAATAGAAAATTATTTAAATGAATAGAATTTACCATAACAATACTGTAACCATTATTTTTTCTGTTCAGTGAGTTACAAAACTTTTCTATTGTTTGCTTTACTACAAGAGAGAGTATTTCTCTTAAAAATGCCACTTTCTATTTTGCTGTACCCATCCTTCACTCCTAATAAAGTAAGAGGCACAACAGGATTCAGGCACATCATGTATTGTCAGGATGAAATATTGGCTTCCTATTCTGAGAAATGAGAGAGATGAAAGACAGATGCATTGAAAAGGTATTATCAATATCCTCATTTCTAGTAAGTATTTAGCATTTATCATTCACTGAAAATAGCCACTAAATCATCCTGTGTCACAGTCCTGATTTGCTTATGAGAAGCTTTGCAGAGCTTGAAACACACACTTACTAGGTAGAGTGAATTTGAGGTTCTTTCCAACAATTTCCTAATAATTTAGGAACTACAGCAATCCAAAATTTCTGATTCATTTGAATGTCATGCTAACTTTTCACAAATTCACAAGCATTATATGTTCCTTAACAAATAATATCTTTCCCTGAAGTTCCTTAATCTTTATTATTTTGGGTTTTTTTTTTTTCCATTTAAGTGACAATGTGTTTGAATAAGATGATAACTTTTTTCATACAGTAGACCTAGATCACAAAATCACTAATCCTTAAATGATAGTTATTTTTAGAATTAAAGATCTAGACCTTCAAAACTAAGTTGTCTAGGCACCTCAAAATAAGTTCTGCTTTTTCCTGTACAAGCTTGCACAACTGCAAATTTGATCCAGTTTTTTAACCCTGCTAACAACCATTTTTACAAGTTTTTTAAAGTTTTATCTGAAAAAGCACATCAGAGTTTCTGCGTAATTTAACCAAGTTAGTCTTTTTATTATTATTTTTTTTAATAAGAGCATTTAAATCTGCAGTGTAAATATTTTGCGAGTCATGCTGAAGACGATGAGAAATCATACATTAGAATTCATGTTCTCATCTTGTACATTTCCACTAAACTTCAAATACTTTAAAAAACAATTAAACTTTGAATTTTCAGAGGCATTCTGCCTTTGAGCCTATTATTTTTCATCTTTTTGATATTGGGTACTTTCGCACTTGCTCTATGTTTTTATGCTTTCTACATTACTTCCTCTGTGAGAATACTTTATGAACATACCACACATGACCACACATACTAAAAAGTGCTACGATGTCTTTCCTTTACATCTAACACTCTAAGCAGCTGCCATCTTGTAACTGATCATTTAATAACTGTAAATAACTGTAAATAATTTGTAACTGAGACATTTAATTGCTATAACAGTATGATAAACTATTAGAAAGTATTGATCTTTTGATTGCAGTAATTGTATTCTTCCACATTTTATTTCGTAAAAAGACTTAGCAATTTTGATAGTACTGAGGAAAGAGGGCTGAGATGAATTTAAATACGATCCTATTCTAAAGAGGCATCCCAAGAGTGGTTTAAAATTGAGGGGAATCCAGGTTAGAGGAGACGTTTTGAGAGGTGCCAGTGAAGAGTAATTTAAAATTTTTATTTTTCTCTTGAGTACAATAAAAATAGCAAGAAAACAGAAAGGAAAGGCCTAATCATTGAACTTGTTCTGTCAGGCACTGCATTACACCTGCTGCAATTCAGATCTAAACTTCACTTTGTGGAGGGCACTGTTACATTTTAGTACCTTTTAAAGGCTAGCTAGAGTGTTTCACATCACATAATAGTTACTTTATTAAAAGGTGTCATCATAGTAGTTTCTTAGAAATACGTGATAGCTTACGTAGTCATACACTACAAGCTGTTCCTCTGAAAGGTTAGGAAACACCCATCAGGCATCTATTTTAATAACACTTTGCAGAACCAAACCTCTTAGATAACATATTTTATTCATGGATTATCAAGTTTACATGTTTTAAATATTTATGGAATTCATAATCCCATATGGTTCTTATTGTGATGCATGATACAAGTGTTTAATGAGAAAGCGTGGAGATATTTATATAAAAATAATATCTGCTCTTTCCTCTCAATAGAGCTGGATTGCTCTATTGATCAAACTGCAGTGATTTCACTGTTTTCTATATCTCCTTTGTTCTGCTTTTTTGCTCATTTAGTCTTCAATTTTGAGGTTTCCTGCACCACACAATTATCAAAACAGCATTCTGGTTGAGAGCAGGTTTGTAATAACCTTATAAAAAGCCTTTCTTTGTGTCTGTTAGTATTTCTCAGGATACAGAATGGAACCAGATTGGACTTTCTTACTGAGTACAGGACTTCCTTCAGCAACATCATACCTTTTTGTACATTCTTAAAGGCAATCCAAACAGGCATCCTGGCTTTTCAGTTTGCAGATATATCAAAGCCAATATATCTAATTAATTCCTCCTTAACTTTTGTGCCAGAGAGGAAAATATCTAATGAATAGGGAGTAGAAAGAAGGCTGTTATACAGAAACTTAATTTTCTAACTACATTTTGCAACAAGTAGACAACTAAAATAGACTTATGAGTGAGGTAAAGCAATAAAAGCAGAAGATAGTGAAACATTGTTTCAGCCCAAAGAGGGAACGATATATTTGAAATTAAGAGGATTTCAACTTTATCAAGAATCAACAAGATTCCAGCTTGTAATGTAGCCAGAATCAAAGTTAAGGAAACTACCAAGTTTCTGGAATGAATATAGGCAGTACGATATAACGATAAAAGAAACTAGAGCGGTCAGTATGATTATCTGAGGAGCCATCCCAAGAAAACCTAGAAATGTTGGACAGGGTGAACAGCAAAAAGTAACAGTTTCTTTCTGGCTGCCTATATCTGGTTTATGGGATCAAGAGATGAAGGATAAACAGTGACAGTAGAGAACGTAGTTTATGCCTGGAGGGAGAAGGGCCTGATGCCTTCTTAAGCTCCCCTTTCACACTTTCATTTATTCTGCCTTGAGAACATGTCCAAATTTTCGCAAACATCCAAAGACAGACTGAAGAAAAAGATTCAAGATGAGAAAGGAAGATCTTGAGTAGATAGACCATAATAAACCAGAATACCCCAGTTGAAAAGAAAGCTATATTTTTGTTTAATAGATATTTGCATCTTGATCAAACTCCAGAGAAAAGGAATGGGGAAAATTGTCTATATTGCAGAAAAACAGTCCCAGCCATCTGTCTTACTTGTGTCTATTCCCCTCACTTCCCTATACACTGGAAAATACACTTCTATGATTCCTTATAACCACTACAATTTTTTGTTATTTGTTTTGTTGTTGTTGTTGTTGTTGTTTTTATTTGTTTGGTCTTTTTTTTAAATGAAACAAAACAAACCCTAAGTAAACTTTAAAAAGTTATTTAAAATAACCAAATTAACCTTTTTAGAAATATAGGAAGTCTTCTACTTTGTGATTTTCCTACAGATGTACGTTCTTTGAAACTAAGACTTTTTCTCCTTTGTATCGTGAAAAAACCTGAACATAATAATATGAGTCAATATCTTAATCAATGAACTAAATGTGATGGTAAATCCTTCATGACTGACCATGATATTTTGTGTATAAACCAACCTCATCTTTTAAAGAATGAAATTTTATCTAGTCAAGAGGATTTAGACAAAAAATTACAATTTTTGCAAGCTCTTACTGACATTGTTGACATAGATTCATAATTTGAGTAGAAAAATAGAATGCTAAAGTCTCATAGGAAGAGAAAATTTTGGACTTTTCTTCATATATATATCCTGATCTATCCAGAAGATGTAATCTACATACCAGTTAAACTAGCAGCTGAAAATTTTTTCAAAGATTGTTTCAGCTGTGAAGCTTTGCAGACACATCATTAAGATTAACTTGTGATCTAAATGCTATCCTGCAGCTCAGCTATCTGCTACTAAATATTGAATGCTTCTCTGTGGAGACCATTTTATTACTTGCCTAAATATTTCATTCAGAACACTGATGTGAACGACTGCCTATGAGAGAACACAGAAGGAATCTGGAAAAGTCCACTGGAAAAAGAAACATAATAAAACAAAACAAAATGAGGCTGTAGGTCAGCAAACAGCCAAGACTGTAAGACCTTTTTGAATCCTCAGCATTTAGAAGAAAGCAGATCAAATGTGTTTAAAATAGGGATGGAAGATACTTATCTTTTTGAAATACTAACAAGATAAGATTGCCACATGTATGTCAAATTTAACCTTGTGAGAACAATGGAATTTATGATTATGCTCTTTGACAATGTGGAGACTTCACATTATATCTTTTCATGAGCACTGTCTGTGGAAGAGTAATCTGGAAGCAATGTAATCAGTGCAGAGTACCATGTGAACCAGTTAACAAACTTCTTGCAAGGCTAGACAGAGAACTCCACAAGCACCTATGCTGTCTCTAGTTGCAGTTAGAGCAATAGCATAACATTACCCTGTGCAATGCAGACATACCCAGAATATTATCCACCATGCTTTAAACTCTTATTGAACCACAGAAAAGATGCACTGTCTGATTATTTTTACTTTAGTTTGTTCAAGTTACTTAAATCCGTAGGTACCATCCATTCAGATCTGTCTAACTTAAGTGCAGGTACTCTAAGGCAGAATTCTTGATTGTCTAAGACAGTGATTTTACAGTAGTTTCATCACTCTACAGAAGAGAATAAGGCAAAGCATTGACAAGGAGGGGAAAAAAATCCTCATTCACAAGTATTTTCAAAGATAAATAATTTTTCTAATTTATTTTTATTAATAGTGTGCTTTTTATATGTTTCTGTTACCCCTCCTGTAAACTAATACGCTAATTTATTAACACTTCTCTGCCATAATAATTGGGGGTCATTTGCCTATTTAAGGCTAGTTGCACACAGAATATAACCAAATATTAGAATGTTTTGCCAAAATTAACTGCTATTGGTTCCACTGCAATTTCTGCATGCTAAGTTTTGCAGCCCATGAGCACTTGCTCTCCTCTTCTTGTATCTAAAAAAAATAGCAGGAAACATTGACTATTGTTTTGTATCATGAAGCTTGAACAACAGGGAATACAGGTACAGAGCTTGATTTGAGGTTATAGTTATTTATACCTCTTCTTTGGTAAAAAACTAGCTAACCAAATAATTGCTTCCCTATCTTCTGAATTACTATGCAATATGTACGGCTATTTGTACCAGAGCAAATGCACTCTGCCACCTGAAAAAAATGCTGTCCGGTACAACGCTATGTAAGTTCAGACGCACACAATTGAAATTCTGCTATGCATTGGCCTGAAAATTTGACCTATGAAACAGAGATGGCAAATTGCATTTGCTTCAAAGACAACTGCAGTAAACAAGCACAATAGCTTTGCAAATTTTATTGGATGCAGTCATTTTCTATTTAATTGGGTTTTATATGTGTTGGATATCTGCAAGTGTAAATGAGATGGTTAAATCACTCAAGGGGTTTAAGTATTGTTCTTACACAGGCTACTTACTATCCACATTTTGATTCTTTCTCTGCACCATCATCAGCAACAACAATAATAGCAGAAGTAATAATAATCCAGCTGGGAATAATTCTTTGATGTTTTTTTGTATGGCTAATTATGAGAACATAAATCCTACTTCTAGTATATCTGCCAGCAATGTCTCTTTATTTCTGAAACTGTGAATACACTTTGGATCTGTCAACAGTAGTTGCCTTGGAGAATAGGCAATGTTTGATGTAAACATTGAAGGAAAATTGGTCCATGGCACGAAAAGAGACTTAACCTTTGTGTACTAGAAAACAAATGGGTCAACAACAGGGTATGATTTAGATTGTCTTACTCATTATTTTTATTCCTTACAAAAAGCTGAAAAAGTCTGAGATGTCATACTGTTATGTGTGCCTTTTTAAAAATGAGAGCTTATTCCACACAGAGGCTGAGAAAGTTAGGCTATTTACAAGATTTCTTATAAACTACACATAGCAGACAGTGTGATTGTTCTGTGAATATCAAACAACTATTGACTATATGATTATTTGATGTTTGTTTACCAATGACTAAGAATTAACTACCACCAGATTTGCTATTACTAAATAAAGGCATATTTAAGCATTATTAATTCAACCCTTTTAACATTTGTGTTAAGGATAAATAGTTTATAAAACATAAATCAATGCTGAATAGCTACTATGAACATTTTCTGAATGTCTTGGAGGCAACTGCAAACTCTGTAGTAGTCAATGTAGTAGGCTGTAGCTTTCTTTTAAAGTCTGCAACCTTTATGGCCATTGGTTAGCTATGGTCTTAGTGGCCACATTTGAATCCAAGGTAGTTACACAGCATATAAGATAACATATTTGAATTTTCACAGGAGTTTCTCTTCAAGACAAGTAGGCAAATCTTAAGTGAGTATGCTGTTTTTTCTGAGATAGAGTTAATTTTCTTCACAGTAGCTCATGTGGTGCTACGTTTTGGATTTGGGACCAAAAAAGTATTGATAACACACCCATGTTTTAGCTTTTGCTGAACAGTCCTTACATAGCACGAAGACCTCTTTCTTAAGCTGCCCTGCCAGTGGGCTAGATGGGAATACACAAGAAGCTGGGAGAAGACATAGTTTTAACAGCTGTCCTCAACTGACCAAAAGGATACCCCAGACCCTGTAATGTTGTACTCAGCAATAAAGGCTGGGAAAAGGAGAAGGGGAACTTTTAGAATAATGACATTTATCTTCCCAAGTAAACCGTTATGTACAATGGAGCTCTGCTTTCCTGAAAATGGCTGATCACATGTCTGCCAATGGGAAGTAGTGAATGAATTCCTCATTTTGCTTTGCTGGCTCATGCCACTTTGTCTTTACCTATTAAATTGTCTTTATCTCAACACTTTTACCCTTCTAAATCCCTCCCCCAATCTACTGGAGGAGTGAGTGAGAATTTGTGTGGTGCTGATCTGCCAACCTGGGTTAACACATAACAGTCAGACAACATTTTGAGAAACTGAACATGAGCCAGCATCAGTGCACACTCACAGCCCGGAAATCCAGCTGCATATTGGGCTGCATCGAAAGGAGCATGACCAGCAGGTCGAAGGAGGTGATACTGCCTCTCTACTCTGTTCTTGTGAGACTCCACTTGGAGTATTGTGTCCAGTTCTGGTGTCCTCAACATCAAAAGGACATGGAGCTGTTGGAGCAAGTCCAGAGGAGGCCATGAGGATGATAAAGGGGCTGGAGCACCTCCCTTATGAAGACAGGCTGAGAAAGTTGGGGGTGTTCAGCCTGGAAAAGAGAAGGCTGCGTGGAGACCTCATAGCAGCCTTCCAGTATCTGAAGGGGGCCTACAAGTATGCTGGGGACGGACTCTTCATTAGGGACTGTAGTGGTAGGACAAGGGGTAATGGGTTTAAACTTAAACAGGAGAGGTTTAGACTGGATATAAGGAAGTTCTTTACAGTGAGGGTGGTGAGGTACTGGCACAGGTTGCCCAAATAAGTGGTAAATGTTCCGTCCCTGGAGGTGTTCAAGGCCAGGTTGGACAGAGCCTTGGGCAACATGGTCTAGGGTGAGGCATCCTTGCCCATGGCAGGAGAGTTGGAATTAAGTGATCTTAAGGTCCTTTCCAACCCTAACTATTCTATGATTCTGTAATTTTCGGTCCCTTCACTACCTGTCCATAGCTCCACTTTGGAAGCTGACTTCATAAATTTTTCCTGCAGTAGAGAAATGGTTTGAGTCAGATCCACTAGACGGTAAGGGAGATCTTCAGGACGTTCAAAATAACACAGGATTGAGGGTCTGAAGCACAATGTAAAATTAATTTGTACATATTGGATGTTATCCATTGTCGTGGTTTAAGCCCAGCCGGCAACTTGGAACCACACAGCCGCTCGCTCACTCCCCCCTCTTCCTTCCTCCCCCCGCTCCCGGAGGGATGGGGAAGAGAATCGAAGGAATGTAACTCCCACGGGTTGAGATAACAGCACTCCAGTAACTAAGGTATAATACAAACCACTACCGCTACCAACAATAATGATAAGGGAAATAACAAGGGGAGAGGACACAACCGCTCACCACCTGCCAACCAATACCCAGCCCGACCCGAGCAGCGATCTGGGCCTTCCGGGTAACTTCCCCCAGTTTATATACTGGGCATGACGTGCTGTGGTATAGAATACCCCTTTGGCCAGTTTGAGTCAGGTGTCCTGTCTCTGCTTCCTCCTGGCTTCCCCTCCTCTCTGGCAGAGCAGGAGACTGAGAAAGTCCTTGGTCAGAGTAAACATTACTGAGCAACAACTAAAACCATCGGTGTTATCAGCGTTGTTCCCAGAAAGTCAAGAAACACAGCACTGCACCAGCTACTAAGAAGGAGAAAAAATGACTGCTGTAGCTGAACCCAGGATAGCATCCATCTAAATTACATTTCATTACACTGGTTCAAATGCAAGCCACCTCTGATTTCCAGCTAATACAAATATTTTCTGTGTTGCTATTGTTTCACCATCTAAATCAAATTCCTTGTTTGAAACTTTTTTCCCCTATTGATTTTTCTTTTTTCTGTTAAGACAAATCAATGATAGGCTACATTATATTTTCATCTGCTAGAAATACAGGTTTCTTTCAAGGAAACTCTTTATCCTTTGGATTAGAGCTCTCTCTGTTACAAATTGCCCCTTCTAGCAAGCTGCAGTGTATGGTGTATATTCATAGGACATAGGTCTATATTCATCCACTTTCTCCTTTTAGCAAAATCTAATTTAGATTTCACTTGGCTCACAAGATGGATAATAATCCCAGGGGTAACGCCTCCCTGGTCTAAATAGTTAGGTGCAGACAGTCATATGTTAGCTCAGTCTCTGCTCTGAATTGGTGTGATGTAAGCCAGTTGTGTCAGTGTTTGGATGTCTTCGCACTGTCAAGTCCTATCTCTCAGCTGGGCATCCACACCTGACTTCTGGACAGAGCTCACCTCCTTGTGCTGTACAGCAAACCTGCAAGAACAGCCAGAGCTGTGCAGAAACATGACCTCCCATGGCCAAGTGCAACATGCATGACCATGACATGGGGCACCCTTGCACAGGTCACCTGTGAGTCAGTCCTGAGCATGAAGGGCTAGCAGGCAGGAGGCACATCCTGCTACATGTCTGTTTGGGCTGGGATCCTCTTCTCCAGTGTAGTATGGACATACCCAGTAACATATTCAGAGAAACAACCAGCAACAGACTGAAGAGGAGAGACCTTCACAAATTTCAGCATATCTCCAAATCTGATCTGTGGTAGGAAAGAGCTTCTATCTGTCCGAACTGGTGCAGCACGCAGAAGACCAGGTTATCAAAATACTTTCTCTAAGAGAAAGACAAAAATCAGTTGGAATTTTGCTGTCATCTTTTCTTCTTTTAGTCTGGCATAGTTGGTATACACGCATGAGCATGTGCCTATGCATGTGCATGGGAGGGAGAGACTACTGGGCAGAACAAAGTTAACGTGAGAGGTATATTATAAGTGGTTGCTAATACCTTTTTAGTTTAAAGTTGAGACTTGCTTTTGGTTCTGAAAATGTTTTGGCTTATAATGATTTTCCCTAGAAATAATTGAACAGCTCCTCTGAAAGCAACATTACTAACTGTCAATCTTGCTTTTCATGCAAAGTAACCATATGGTGGGAAGTCAAGGTGACCTCAGACAAAATAACCTCGGAATAATAATAAATAACCAGTCTTTCTCCACCTTGTAATGCATTTCTTCAGACAAATGAAAGAAACAGAAGTGTGGGGCACTAACTGAATTATGTGATTTTACCTCATGGAATAACATTTGTTTCTTGTATTACATAAGGAAAAATGTACTTGCAGTTAATGTAGTGCTTATTTCATTCAGCTATTTGTTATAAGTGAATATTGCATTATTATATGGCAATATTAAAATATACGTATCTATGTGGATATATGCAACAGGAAAAAAAACGTTCATTTAAGATATATAAATAATATACACTTAAAAATTAATAGGTAATTTTCCTCTGACAGGAAAAGAACATCTGTAGACTGAATCACAGAGGGAAATACTGGATTCGGTAAGGTTGTTCATTGAGCTGAATACACTGCTATGGCTATTGTACGTTCTTTGTTCTAAATATAGGATTATTTGCTCCAGTGTGAAAAGAAAGTGGAAAAACATAGGCTAAAAATAAGTCATAAAATTTATTTCATGTAATAACAAAACTATGAGCTCCGCTTTTTTTTCACCCTGTATAAGACTTGGGTTATTCACACTTCCAAGTTGCTCTAGTAGACAACACAAGTTGAGTGACTGTGAAAATGCCTGAACTGAAAGCCCTTGATGAGATGTGGGAGTTAAGACAACATCAAGGTAATCACAGGGGCTCAGCCTCAATTTAGACATATGGACAATACTAAATTATTTTCTATCTAAATTAAATACTTCCTAACAGTTTTATGTTACTGAAACTGCTTATTGTTAAATAATGCCTCTGAAATATAGCACTCCAAAATTGAAAACCAGAAGTGTCATTCAGGGTTAAAACAGGAGGAAAGACTTTTAAAATCAGTTTGATATGCTGATGTGGATGTGAATTCTATACAGACCAATTTACAACATCAGGATCTTGTGATAAACTTTCAAGGACAGACTTTTCAAAGATAGTTCTATTTAACTGTTTTCTCTGTCAAGGAGCTGCTTCTGGAATGCCGTAAACTGAATTCCTACCACTGAAGCACCTATTATGAAAAGAGCTAAGGATGTGTAACCTTGGGACTTACAGTTGTGAGAAAAATGGAGCGGCTTATCCACTATGATAGGAGAGGTCTATTTACACAGACTTGGGTATAGGAAGAGGTTTTTTCCAGTAAATTGATGTGGTTGTACCAGTAAGTACACTGGAAAAGAGATTTAGCAAACCTCAATCAAACAATGCTAAAAATGTTTTTACTTTTGGCAACATTGTCCAGGCTGCTTGCATTTGAACTGTCTGTGACCAAACTACCCAGGTTTTCCAATGTGACCTCTAGTCAGACTGCTGCCTGGGAATTCATCCATTTCATCCCTCATGTGCTTTAGGTTTCCATGTTCTGAGATTCATCCTCTTGTCTTGAACATCACTTATGGCACAGACCAGTTGCTTGTGACCCTGTCAGGGAACTGAAGTGGAAGTCACCCATTTCCCTGTAGCCTCCTGATCACATTTCTGT
>NW_009944261.1:5998-35570 GCF_000696875.1 Nestor notabilis | reverse complement strand
CTCTTTCCCATGCAAACCCATGACTCCTCAGGAACCCAGTATTGCAAGGTGGAAGGAATGAGGTAGAATAAAAGCAATTATGAACAGCAAACAGAATACCACTTAATACTTAAAGATTAAGTGCAAATCATACCATCATAAAAGAAGCACACCTCCTGATCACTCAATCCCCTCTCCAAACCACCAAACTCTCACTTGTCTTCTTTCCAGCTAACTCCACTGTGGGAGTCATAAGCATGGCAATCCAGAGCAGCTGTCCTTCAGTCTCTGCTGATCAAAATGGCTCAAGCAGAAAAATGGATGGCTTGTTTTTGTCTTGCAGCCCCTCTACCAGGTAACTCCTGGCAAGCTTCAGCACATGATCACAGACTCCTTCTAGGTGACTAGAAGGCTGCATACTGCAGTCAAGTGATCTTTCACAGGCCATCTACCCCCTGTAAGGGTTTGTTTCTCATCCAATGTGTATGAATTGGTGGTGAAGCCACCTCAGTCTGACATTATTCTGTTTATGATCCAAGTGGGCATTCTTAGGAACGTTTGCATTACAGCTTCAGTGAAGATCATGCATTCATTTTGGAAGTGAATCTCTCAGTGGTCTCCTTTAACTGTGTTCTGGTTCACATCATGGAGCAGTCTCAAAGCATAGAAAGTGGATTCCTTTTGGATGAAATTAAACTGGATGATTTGTCCAGAAGAAAACTTAGTGCATAGCAGCTGGTAATGGAATTCAGTCCCATGTGCTTCTACCTAGAGCTAATCTGAAGCAGCTCCTCAAAAAAACACCTAGTTTGTTTTCAGTAGCAGAGCCTTTTGACTCTACAAATCTGTTCCTACTGGTCTGCATTTTTTACCAACAGAGGTATAGCCTTTGCAATGATAAACTAAATGCTAGACAACAGAGAAATAGAAAGGCTGTGTACTCAAAAATAAAATTGACTGCTTGGAAAAGGTACATTGGACAGATTAGATTCATAGAGATTTAGGAGCATGTACATACTATTCATGTCAGTGAGCTACTACTCAGTGCTAAGCATCTCTTTGAACCTGGACCAAAGCATTCATAATCTTACACATCTACTACGTAGGCTGATTCTCCAAATCATCATACCAACACAGAGTGGTAGCTACATCTGTGTATGTGGTGGTGCCCTCTGGACTAATTCAATGGCACATTCTTTCTATTCTTTTTTATCCCATTTACACAGGATTCCTTATGTCCTCCCTGATACTGGTATAAATCACTGTCTGCAAGTGAATGGATGCAAGCTGAAACTGTCAGAGACTGCTCATAACTACCCATCTGTTTGCAGTTAATTTTTATGGGACTCTTAATGGGGAAAAAATGCAGCACAAGGAACTGTTAGTTTAGTTTCTACTTTGTCTCAGTACTCAGAAGGCTTTCTTACAAGGCTCTCTCTGTAATCTTTAATGTGCACCTGAAATGTACAAGGAGGCAGTGTACCTGCATGACCTGTTACTCACGTAGAGCAGGCCAGTTGGAACTAGTTCTTCCTGTGTTCACTTAACCTATTACCTTTCTTATAACGAAATGTCTGTTTCCAGGAAAATAAAAATAAAAAAAAAAAAAAAAGAGATCTGTACTGTCTTCCAAACAGCATATGTTTTCTGGAAAAATGAGGGAGACAAAACTGGCACACGTTTTATGGATACCTAATGTTATGTTTGGATTTGTTGACTCAAAGAGACTATTTAGCAATGACCTCCTGATGATGATAATGAGGTACCTTGATTTAGATTGATTACTGCTAATTCTAGGTAACCTTAATGCAGGGAAATTTTGAAATAAAATGCATATTGTACAACCTCCTTGACTCCTCAGTAAAGAAACAGAAGGAGAAAATGTTACATAAGGGGACATTATTGTAACTTGGCTTTTGTGTCTTTCTCATGTTTTGTCAAGTATTAGTCTGGGAAAATAGGAAGAAAAAAAGCCCATCTCACAACAATAGCTGCTTTATCCAGAGAAAGTCACATTCTTTTTCCTTGAATGATTTCTCATACCTTGTGCTCTAATCCAAACACTGATTAACAATGTTCCAGCTCTTTCTTTGTTGCTTTTTGGCAGACATTGTGGCTTTCATACTTTGGTCCTTAATTACCTGTCATTTCACCCCCTGATTGTTTTCAAGACTCTCTCAGCACAGCTTCCACAAAAAAATCACTTTCAGAGTGTCTTGTAAATTACTATTTATTTATTTGTTGCCAGGCAATATGGCCCCTTTAAAAAAGCATTTGTCTTGTATCAGAAATAAAGCTGGCTGCAGAAGCATAGGAAATATTTCTGGTACTCCATGCATATATTCATGGAGTCTTGTACTGTCAGGTCTCGTACTGTTTGGCACTAGGTTCATTAACTTTGGCCCCTTTTGAGAACTCTTGTCAGTCCAGTAATGTGAATGGTACCCTTTCTCCTAAGGAAAAAATAGGCCATTGAAAAATAAGTCGTCAGAATAATAGTCCTGTATCACTCATTGTGTTGCAACCCCTAACATACTCAAATGTAATCTCTATGAAAGGTGGGTTTAGTCCATGTAAAGCTGGCTAAGGGTCAAAGAAGATGGACTTTTGTATCTCAGACACTACCCTCACCATCTCTCTGTGTGGTCTGTTGCTTACATTTGCTATAACAGCAGATGCTCAGGTGTAGCAGGCAATGTCAGCTACTCTTGGACGAGGGGGCTCTTCGCCAAAACCAAAAGCTGCTTTCCTTTTTCTCATCCCATTTTCAACAGCAGGAGCAGAAAGCCCTTCCCATTGGTAATGTTCACATTGTGGCACAGCCTGCATCTATTACTGTCTTCCTGCAGTAGGAGCAAGATCTTGCCCAGGTCCCTTCTTTCTACTCTTCTATCACAGAAAGAGACCGGAGAGAAGGCAGGAATGGCTCACAAATTACATTCCTCTGATGATCAAAGCATGTCAGCAGGGTGTGAGGACAGTAGGTTAAAGGCTGGGGTCCTGTACCACAACAAATGGAGAAAAGATATCCTATGGTGGTGAGAGAAAGATCTTCTTCCCCATACACTGCCGAGAGGAACCCCCTTGTTTCCTCCCATCTCTCCCTCTCCTCTCCCAGGCCCCCAGAACTTGCTTTGTTGCTGGGAAAAGGTGTAGACATAACCAACTGCATTGTAATGCTGGCTTCTATAACAGGCCAGGTTTTCCTCATGGGATTGCAGGGAAAAGTAAGAGAAAAATTAATTTTCTGTGGTGTAAATTTAAAATTACTATGCTGGACAAAGACATTTAAGGATAACTAGAGAGAGAGTGTGTATTAATAATAACCCAATCTGCAAGAATTTTTTGCCAAAGAAGGAAATAAATGAGGTATAGTTGGAGAATGATACATACTCATCAAAACTCCGCAATGAATGAAGAAGGTAATTGATTCAGTTGGAACTAGAGCATAGTGTTAGGCATCATATTGCATATCTCTAAGCAAAGTGTCTGGCCCCATTTGTTTAAAAAACTTATTCCCCTCAAGCATCCCCACTCTTTAGGTATGCAGGTCTGGCCAGGAGTATTGCAGACCTGAAGAATGTTTTGAATGCTATTGAAATAAGACAAATTATCTTAACTGATAATAAAACAGCAATAATAACAACAATAATAAAATAATTATGATAATTCATATGAATAGGCAGTTTCTTGTCTTAGTGTCACAAATTGTTGAACCTGCTGACATAATCATTAATCAATCTGTTAATATTACATTTAGCTTATACTTCCTGTGATTTTCACGAAACATTTCATTGAACAAGAGTTGACTCCGATTGTGTTCAGATGATTGACCTGAAGAGTGTAAGGATTTTCCTAACATCTGAATAAATAATTCAGAACAGCTGGTATGAAAGTAGCCATGAGATCTTCATTTCTTTGTTGCTTTTTATTATTATTGCTATTCCTCTAAGGAGGAAGAGCAAAACAGTGCAGAAAAAATGTTCTCTGATGGCATGATAGAGTAAGATACAATACTAGAATCAATTTAATGCATTATCATTTCTAATACTCTACATTCAAATAAATAAACCCTTAAATTTAGGAATTTATTTAAGTACTTTCCACTGACTACAGCACTGGAGGTTTTGATAAAAGAACTGTTAGTTCAAAATAAAATTACATGATATAATGAAATCTAATTATACTCGTTACTTAAAACTAAGTCCAATTTCACACAGAGTGTTGGTCTTCTGGCTTCACTGAGGAGTGAGCTTTCTTGCATGGATGTGTGTTGTAATGGCATCAACCAGGCAGCAGAACGAGAGGTACAGACTGAGCTTTTGGCTCAGTTCTTGAGCAAACCAAGTAACGTTAGCACCACTGAGCTGAGCCTAAATGACCGGTAGGCTGCAAGTGATCTCCATATATCACAGAGAGTCTTACAGAATTTTCTCAACAACACATCAAAGCTCTTTACTGAGGTCAAAGGTAATGTTACTCCTCCCTTGCTAGCTACCAAACAGTATTGAATCCTTTCTGATACAGCTAAAGCTGTCATGAGATAGTACCTACAAATTTTACTGTATTTATTTATCTTGCATTTATTTTGTTGAAAAGTAAAAGTATGGTCATTTTCTTACCAATTACACAGCTGTATATCCTTAGAATAACAAATAAATAAACAAATTAATTAAATAAATAAATAAATCTAGTGACTGTTTATCCAAAGAGCAAAGCAGATCATGCAACAGAAATACAAATTTAGTTCAAACTTGGAGGTGAGCAGAAGATGAAGCTTGTTACAAGGAAAGTTAGTAGTTTTTGTTACCTTCAGTGTTCAAGTCCCTCTCATCAATAAGATATCTAATAACTGTCACTAAGAGCCAGGAGCAGTCATGTCACTAGGCTAAAGGTGGGCCAACTTAATCTCTCACTGATTGATCAAACAGCCAAATTCATCATTTTCTAGTCATGCTGCTGTCTAACAGCAGACCAAGGTGTATGAAGAAGTAGAATTGGCTGCACTTTAGGAGTCTATCAACAGGGTATTGAGGGAAAATGTCACCTATTTTTCATGGGTTCTTCTCTTGTCAAAACTCTAGTAATTCTGTCTTTTAAGGGATCGGAGAATTATAGCAGACTGAGTGTCTAAGCTTAGCTTTCCATAGTGACTGTCAATGATATTTCTTCTGTCAGTGTTATTTCCCAAACTATCTCTATTTGCATCCACAGAGCTACCCGAAGATGTGTGTTCACCACAGTATTTAGAGAATTTAGCATTACTGATTCACTATTTAGGTGAGAAGGGCAGAACCACAAATTTCAGTTTTGGTCCACAAATTAATTTTCTCTATAAACTGTCTGTATATGTCCTATACATTCCATGGTTACACCTTCAGTGCAGTTATTGCTCTCATCAGGGCAGATGGATGAATACCTAACCGAACTGATGCTGAGAAGTGGATTTGTTGTCAGGCTGAAATGAAACAGGATACCCAACATCTCACTCTAAAGACCAGGAGCAGCATTTGTAGTAGGTAACAGGTATGTAGGGCCTATTTGGGAAGCACCAGGAAGTAGGTTGCCTTGGCTACTGGTAAACTTTAGTTTTCAAACACAGCATTTACCCAGAGACTATGATAACATGTAATGACTAGATATTGTTTATATAACTGTATTTTGGATATAGGCTTAGTATAACATTCCAAATATAGACACAGGTTTCGTCATTTGTTTTCTCTTTCATCCCTGAAGGATATTGGTAGGGACAATATTGGAAAGGGGGAGGAAATTTCACACACTTAAATTTCTACAACTTTATGTCCAAGATTGTGTAAGTGGAGTCCTGATGACACTGAATTTATCCCATTGATTTCCTTTAAACAAGATTTTATAGCTGAAACCTTTAAGCAGGGATTTTTATAGCTGAAACCAAGCTGCTGTAAGATATACATAGGAAAGCTCTTACCTGCCTCTATATTTCTTCAGAAATAGAAAATGGATTATTAGCATCATAGAAGGAAGTATAATACTAAATGATAGGCAAGAACACTTACAATAAACTCTCATTTGAACTTGATTTGCTACACTTTTTTTGTGTAACATTTATGCATCTGGTCCTAAGAGATGTTTCTTCAGTGTATAAGAAAGGGAAAGGGAAAAGTCCTTCAAAATAAAAGTTATAAGCACAAGATATTAATCTGAATAAGATAAATACAGAATGAAAGTTACTGAGACTGAAATACTTTCTAAATTTTGGTTTGATAGCTAAATAACTACAATTCTCTTGGGATTAATTATTTGCCTAGGTGGCCCTGAGACATAAGATATCTGATTAATTTGGATAAAACACTGATGAGACATACAAAAAGCCATTTTCATTTTCAGAATTAATAATTTCCTGATGACCTTATTGTCTATCATCTGACACCAATGCAAATACATGTCTGAAAAACAGAGTGGCATGCACACAAAACCCAAACTTCTGACTTTTACCAGTTCTGGTTAACCAGCCCTTCATGGTTTTTCTGCTCCTGACTCAGGTGACAAGAGATCCTCCACCACTTATGGCTAAAAGAATTATTGTCAAAGATCTTTTGCCATCAGTATTCAGTGATATACCTTTTTTACATCACACCCTTCTGTCAACCAGGCTTCAACCTAAGTGCAGTCCTCAATCCTTCAGCTACAGCTACCAAAACCTTCCATCGTGTTTTCTTAATATATATTCTGTTCATTTCTACAAGAAAGCTGCATGTGTTCTTCTGTTTTTCTCTTTTGCTTGTTTTTAATCTAATACATCACTACAAATCTCCAGTGAGACAGGATATGAATTCTTATTTACAAGACAGTTCCCTCATAATGCGTTAGACAAAATGAAAATCTGACCCTTTAAGAACACTCGTATGAGACACATAGCTGTGCTGCATATCATGTGTTGTTTATAGCATACAGAATAATGTCTAGAAAGAAAAACCTCTTCTCTGAATATGTGTATACGTGTCTAAATCCTCCAGTACACCATCAAGATGATTGCTACAAAATGGCAATCATCATCTCATTGAGTGTTCACAATTATCAAAGGTTAACTGTCTTTGATAAGTTGTTTGATTTCCATGGGCAACTTTCCTGAGGGGGAAGGTTGATAGTTTCATTCCACAGTTTAGATTTCATTCATTTCAGTGGAAAGTGAATAGATATCAACATTTCTTGGAAAGAAATTTTACTTGCTGCCATTTCTAGAAGCAAAATAATCCCTCCATAGAAACTAAAATTGTCACTTGTTTCAATGGGAAATCACACCTCCTCTTTGGCCTCACTTATCACAAAATGCTGGATTTTATGTTAACAGATAAGAAGAGCATTGCTATTAATCGAACTGTGTTTGGGCTCATTGACTATCTATCTTCCTAAGATTAGAACAAAAACAAAAAAATCCCCAAAAAGCTCAGCAAAGAGAAGTTTGATTGTGGTTGAAAAGCTAAGCAGCACATTTCTGAGAAAAGGATTTATTACTTAGCTGGGCTTAGTAAAAACTCAAAGAAATATATAATATCCCCTTATGTTCCTTTCAGGCTGACTGCTGAAGAGACATCACTCCACTGCCAAGAAGAAATTTGGAAATTTTCTAGTTGTGACTGTGCTGACTTGAAAAGGAGTATTTTGAAATGACTTACATAACAAAAGGCAAAGTAACATATTAATCCACCCTTGAGAAGGGTTTTTCACAAAGAAACCCACTTTGTGGTTGTGACAGCAGAGCTCAAGGCCCAGCATGTGGTGAAAGACAACCCAAATGATCTCAGTTAGCTCACCAGGACCAGTTGGGAAAGGTGTCTGTAGGAACTTCTTACATTGTTAATACTTTGCATGTCTTCAGTATGCTAGCACATTAAGCCTTAGGAATGAATACAATTTATAACCCAGAAAATCAGGTTGTGCTTTCCCTAGTTGGGACATTTTTCCAGTTGCTGTGCTAGTCAGTTACAGAAAATGGTGGGGGGAAAGCTTCCTTGGGAAAAAAGCCACTGGAGGCTGCTTAAAATAGGGCTTCATATGTGCAATGTCAAATTGTCACAGCAAGCAAGACAAATAGCTCGTTGGTTTCAGGGGCTAGAAAAGTAAATTCCATCACTAATCAGGACAGTCAGCTGTTCTCCAAACACTAAGAAAAATCACCATTTGCCTATTACAATCATCATATTAAAATTGGATGAATTCTGTGAACATTTAAAGCTGTGTAAAGATTCCATCTCTCTGTTTTTGGAAGATAGCTTCTGCAGATCTATTCATAAAGACCAGATATGATACCACAGTATCTCAAACAGTATGTGTTCATATTAATATCTGTTAGTACACCAATTGCCTGAGAAGGCTGGAATATGGGAATAGAAGAGACTCTGAAGTGATAATCTATTGCAGATAGAGGTTATGAAATGTTAAGGAAAAACACCCTCCTTTGTGTTATCACTTTTTCCCGGGTGGCCCAGTGAGATAAGATATTGTTCTAAATTCAAATTAGTCAAAGCAAATCTGGATTTACACAGCATATCAGTGACTTAATGGGAGAGAAATGAGCTGATTCAGATAAAAAGCATGACACGCCTAATCTGTTTACACACTGGAACAGATGGCAAAGCTACATTTAGTTTTACCCACAAAATCTCCAGCCACATTCTTCCCCAGCTCCCTGGGTACTGCTCCTTTTTGCTGGGTTATGCCTGCCTTAACACTGCAGGAAACACACAGCAGGGTCATGTTAACTTGTCAGTCAAGGCATTCAGAGGAACTATTGAAATTCAGCCAGGTGCCAGTTCCTCTATTTTAGTAGAAATCATTATAACCTGTTAGATTTGAAGGCCACTTCGGCTTTTGGCTATGATTCGTGGACTAATGTCAGCTTATTACCTGTCAATGCGTTAAGTGAAGCATTAGCTTAAGCCATTCAGTTAAAGTAGCTGTGAGGTTCTGCTGCTTCAGATCTTACAGAAAGACGTTGTTATTATTATCACCAAAGCAAATTTCAACTTCTTTGCTGACAGTTGACACATGAATCAACCTCTGAATGTTCGTATGACCTGTCTGGAAGCTCAGTTTGAGTTTATCACAGGGGAATTTGATGGGGCTTGAGCAATCTGGTTTGGTGGAAGGTGTCCCAGCCTATGGCAGGTGTTTTGGAACTAGCTGAATATTAAAGGTCCCTTCCAACCCAAATCATTCCATGTTTCTATGAATTTACTATCAAAGCATTTAGTGCTTTCATGAATACCACCTGTGTAATGACATTTCCTATTAACTGTGTTTCATAAGTCATTAATACTCTAGCCTATTAATATTTTCTTCTATTAAAAAAGGAAGCAAATGGGAATTTGCTGATGGAAGTATCTGCTTATTTCGTTATAAATATATGTCTGATCTCATATTTTTTCAGTTCTGACACTTCTTTCTTATTAGATGGACCATCTAGTATCAGCATCATGTGTGCCATCATCAAACTGAATAAGATATTATTTTATGTTTGAGGTCGCAAAAACTGTTAAACTATCCAATACATCTTTCAGTTGATCCAGTCACCAATCAAGACTGACAGTGAACAAAGCTGAAGGTTGGATGCAATATTGCCCAAGTGCTGTAGAAGACAGAACATATTTGGCATATGTGAGAAGTCCTTAAACCATAAAGTGGTTAGTCTGCTAGGAGGCAAATGTATCCAGAGATATAGGGTTATTTGAGGAACTCTGAGACAGAGCATAGTTTAGATCTCCAAAAACAAATGCCTCATAAGTTAGACTTTGGATTTAACTTCTCTGTTCCTGAGTTCCATCAAATGGTGATATACTATTTATGTACCTTGAAAATTAAAGCTTGATTTGTTTATGTTTGTTTCAGTGGATTCTGTGTCTATTCTAGCTGAAATGGTATCTTTTAAGTTCTGCACACCCTTCACTCTGAAGTGGCTTCTCCTGTCCCTATTCTCTGTAAAAGTATCTTCCAAATGTTACGTATTCCTCCTAGCAGATCCCGAGTGTTGATAATTCTTTTATACTGCTTACCAAGGGAAGGTTAGATCTCGCAACAGCTTTTTGTCCTTGATGATAAGGCATTAGGTTTTTTTCTTTTTTTCTGATCAGTTATCTGAGAAAATTTATTCAAAACTCTCCACGATAAGTGTATTTCAGGCTTACTAATCATAAGCAATAGTGAAAATAATGAATTATTAGGGTTGTCCTTTCACAAATAGGTAAATCAGGCCCTGATTCGTTCCCAGTTGAGTCAATAGACTCTTCAAATGATTCAATCAAATGTTGAATCGAGTCCTTAACTTCCATTTCCTGAGCACATTTGTGCACTGAGATAATGACCTGCAATGCGGGTGAGTTTCAGAAAGCTACAGTGTTGTCTCTCTGGTATCTTAGTTTTCACAGGTAACCTAGAGAACCTAATCCTAGAAGATTCCTCTTGTGGAAAATAAACTTCTCCTCTTGTGGAAAATATACTTCTCTTGCACATTTGCAAAACGTCTCCAAAACAACAAGATACTGCTCTGTTATCTAGTCCCCTAGCCATCGAACAGAATGGTGCTAAGTGTTTTGCAGCTGATAGCTGTCATGAATCCTTAGCCAAGAATACAAATAATAAATGTAGAAAAAGAGAACACTACTGCTGTGATTGATGGTAGGTATGAAATCTTCTTCCAGACAGTAGGAGAGTTGTCTGGCATATGAAGATTTAACTTTGCTGACCTTACTGCAGAAGACAGGTATTTTAGCTTTGGAAATGTGTGTCTTGTAGCACCTGGGAAAATAAAATTACTCAGAGCACCTCATCTTAATGTAGAAGCTGCAGAAAACGAAAGGTAGAGAACAGGTAATAAAGCAGTGAGAGAGTATTATAGGAAATGCAACACAAAGAAAAAGGAGACCCGAGATATATTCTACTTTGATTTAAGTATGAAAATACTAAAAAAAGACTTAGGAAATTAACTGCAGGGAAATTTTCTCTCAGGACTGGAGTAAAATGGTATTATAGAACATGTGAGGGTGAAAAGAAGAAAGACATAAAGCAGGTATTTTGTTTCCTTGGCCTGAAATGTGTATTAGAGAAAATGGAAGACTTAACAGAAATGTGGAACTATTTGAAAACCTTTCGTATATGTTGACATACATTGGAACCTATGGCAGCATTTGGAGCAACGTGCATAGTTAAAGCTTCAAGGATTTTGTAAAGAACCTGAGGGAAAGATGAGTCCAAAATTAAAAAAGAACATGCAGAAAACAGTGATGACAACCTACAGAAGGTACATGAGGTTGCAGATACTGGTTTGAAGGAAAAGCAAGGAGAGGATCTGGAAGAAAAAGGGAAAGAAAAATAATTTTTTTTCAGGTGGAAGCTGACAACTAGATGAAGCAGAAAGGGTTGTCATTACGTGGATAAGGAGGCAGATGGAAGCACCTGGACTCAGAAAAGGAGTGATGCAATCATGAATGAAAAGATATGTTTAGAGGTTTATTAAGTTTTCTTTGGGATGCAGTAAAATTGGCGTTAACTGAAATTTAAGAGGAAGATTCATTTGAGCTGGATGTGAAAAATCCCTATTTGAATCTGGTATTGTTATAGTTATTATTGTTGTTGAAAATTTCGTCATCATTAAGTTTGCTACCATTATGTTTGTTTCTTAAAAACCTATCAAAGCAAGCAAATTTCTGTATATTTTCATACTTCAAGCAAATTAAAAGGAATGGGATAAGCAGCAATCTATCACTGTGCTAGGCATTTCAGCAAAATGAAATGATAATTATCTCCTTTCCCAAGGAAGTTACATCTGAAAAAGACAGAGATAGCAGGTACATGCAAAAATCCAAGAGACAAACAGAGTGAACACTGCACATTAGTTTCACTCATTTCCCCCAAGAAAGATGAAGGCAAATAGAAGGAAAGTGCACATGACATGGTAGTTGGAGTGGTTATGCTGAGAGAGATCTTTATTTGACCAATCTCAGAGGGGAAGAGCACAAGATATTTCCTCTGCAGTATAGACATTTCCTTCAAATTAAATAATTTTCAAGAGTCACAGAAAGTGAGGAGTGAAACTGATAAGGAGGGAAATTAGGGAAAGTAAAAAGCTCAGATAAGGTGTCTGATATTTCAAGTAAATACTCTCAGCATGGCATCATTTATGTTTCAACAAATTAGCATGTCCAAGGTCATTTCTTAGCTACAAACTTCTGTCCAGCTCTACTTTTACCACGTAAATAAGAAGAAATGTTGTATCACTCTTTTGTAACTTAGATGTATACTATCAACTAGAAAAAAAAAAGCATTCCATAAGACACTTTCAGAACTGGAAGAACATCATGGCACTGGTTAAAAATAGCAATTTTTTAAACCTTCTTTCGCAAATAACCTGTAATCTTGACACTTTTCACAGGTTAAATCAGGACTAATCTGATTAAAAGTTGAATTTTTGAGGAATGGAATCATAGCAATGAAATTAATGCCAGTCAACATAATGATGCACTAGACCTAGTGTGGTTTATATTGATGACTAGGAAAGAAATATCACATCAAAGCTGTTGTGGTGTGTGCATGACACAGAGTCCCTTGGAGGAGTGACCGCTAACAGAGAACAGGGAGTTGTACACTACATTCTTGCTCATGAAGGCTGTTGAAATCCTCAGTGGGCAGATGCATTGGGTAAGGACAAAGAGTGATTAAAATGGACTTGAGCACAAATAAGACAATTCTGTACTGGAGCCTTCTTTGCAGTGCTTCCCATTTCCCAGATGACCTTGAGTTGTATATACTCTGTGATGCTGAGCAGAGGCATAGCCGCCATTCAGACAGAAGTAGCATAGCTGTGAAAGCAGATCACTCCATTTATTTCTTGTTAGGCAGGATGGATACAGAAACAATCTTTACTCTCTCTTTTTCCCATTTACTCCTGCACAAAACAATCCTCCAGGGGCTTCCCACAACATCTCAGTTCCCCTGTCCATAGTCTTAATATTGCAGAGTAGAGAAATGAACCATAAAAGTGTTACTTTACCTAGAAAATTGCCATGGAGATGAAACCCAGCTCAATCTATTCAGTTTATTAAATAAATACTGCAAGGTTACTTGCTTATTGTGTATATGTGTCTTCATGCAAGGAAAAAAAAACCTTGGGAATTAAAGGACTTTCTGTAGAAAAGCACAGTCAGGACAAGTTGCTAGAACTTGAAGTCAGACAAGTTGAAGTTATAAACTAAATACATATTTTTAACCAAAAACGTGACTACTCAATGAAATAGACTAAAAAAATTATACAAGTTTGTACTTCTTGAGGTCAAGATATGATGTCTCTCTGGAAGACATGATTTCATTTTATACAATGTCAGCATACAAACTTCACTGGAATGGCCGGTGAAGTTTAACAGCTGATATGAATTGTTCCTTATGAAATGTGTGAGTCTAAGAATCATCATACAGGTTACTCTGGTATATATAACAGCAGGATAGCTACATAATGAATGAACAGTGTATTTTATTGTAATGGACAATTATTTTGGTTCATTTTTAAAATTTGCTTTTAAATTGGACCCAAAGAAGCAAACCAAAACACCCTCAAAACGTCACTCTAAATGAATCAGGGGATATGAATTAGAAACAAAACCAAAATAAGCCCAGTTCAGTGGGCAGTGTCATTTTTTAATTTTCCCTTGAATTAGCATTTCCCATGTAGAACCTGGCTCCTACCATCTGAGAGTCACAGGCCTTGAGAACACATACACAGTCCTGGCCTTCCAGTTCTGCAGAAAAAGGGACAGGGAATATCAAGAACTTTGTCTACAAATGAGCTTCTTAAAACTCCCTGGACTCCCAAGGCTTTCCAGATGCTGCCTGTAAAATATCTATAGCATCCAATCGGCAGCCCACATATGATCTCTTGAAGCCTGCTGTATGCATAGCAAAGGATTCAGTGATTTAACATTTCTCTGAGAAACTACTTCAGTAGAAATTTTATGGGCAGCTTTAATGTTAAGAGATTTAAAATAAAAATCAAGTATCCAAGTCTACATGATTTTATTTTTCTTGAGAACAACCCTTTCGCAAATTATAAAGAATGCAGCTAATGCAGCATGTTTGTTCCCAGTTCAGAATGTGTTCCATAGCTCAAAAATATCACTTAATGAAAGGAACTCTTGATGTAGCTGTTGCCATGGTAACAAGACATATTTACACAGAAGCTGAGACGAGAGTAGTATGTGTGAGCAAGGCTGGAGGAGCTGGGTGGGGTACTGGGACTGCACAATCTCTGCACTTCTATTCATTCTTGATTTCCTCCTGTATTTATTCTGTGCAGGGACAATTTTCGTGAAAACAAAACAAAATTCTTCTCTATAGAGAAGAATAACATGCAACCAAAGCTACAGTAAAGTTACAACTGCCAGACCTCAAGATTTCTGCTTTTTGCAGTAAAAAAGTATCAGAATTAGTCATACTCTTACTTGAGCTCTAGTACAAATATTTCAGTACTTAGATTCACCACCAGAAGTACTGAAATGTCGCTTTGTGTGTCAACATCAGAGGCCGACTTCTTAAGATCTGTCGTGGGTTCAGCTACACCAGTCATTTTTTCTCCTTCTTAGTAGCTGGTGCAGTGCTGTGTTTTTGACTTTCAGCCTGGGAACAACGCTGATAACACCGATGTGTTTAGTTGTTGCTAAGTAATGTTTACTCTGACCATGGACTTTCTCAGTCTCATCCTCTGCCAGTGAGAAGGGGAAGCTGGGAGGAAGCGGAGACAGGACACCTGACTCAAACTGGCCAAAGGGGTATTCCATACCACAGCACATCATGCCCAGTATATAAATCAGGGGGAGTTACCCGGAAGGCCCAGATCGCTGCTCGGGTCGGGCTGTGTATTGGTCAGCAGGTGGTGAGCAACTGTATCCTCTCCCTTTGTTATTTCCCTTATCATTATCATTATTAGTGGTAGCAGTAATAGTTTTGTATTGTACCTTAGTTACTGGACTGTTCTTATCTCAACCCATGGGATTTATATTCTTTTAATTCTCCTCCCCGTACCTCCAGGAGCAGGGGGAGGAAAAAGCGGGGGAGTGAGTGAGTGGCTTCGTGGTTCTGAGTTACTGGCTGGGCTTAAACCACAATAAAATCTTAGCTTGCCAGGTTTTGAGATATTTTGAAAAGGTGGCCATAAATGCATAAAAGTTGCAGAACAGGGTAGATTTACAAGTTAGCTAACTTTTGTTTCTTGCATGAAAATTTCCATTTTTCAACTTAACACATTATTTTTTCAAAGTGTCTCTATATTTGTGGAAAAACCAGCATCTCTCTTCCCTGCCAGAGACAATTTTTGTATGTTCAGTTGACCAATTAGTCCAAAACAATTCTCACAGAGCTACTAGTTTAGTGTTTTATATGGTTTTGTGACTCAGCTGAGAACAACACAGTCTCCTACAAAAGAAGACTTCAAATCTTATGTTCTGACCAGCTGTTCTTATGAGAGAGAGCTTCTTTTAAAATCTGAGCCAAGTCTTATTCTTTGAACCACCAGTTGTAGATCTGTGCTTACCTGCATAAAGTGCTGATCTTGAGTATTTACCTCCTTCCTGTTATCTTTTATGACTCATTGCAAATATATGACCTAGTCATCTGAATAAAGGACTATGACATGGAGTTTTTTTTGTTCTTATCCTGTTTTTCATGACTTTCCAAGAACAACTACATAATAGGTCATCACCCTGCTCTAGAACTCATCTTTCAGAGAAGGGGATAGCTACATACACATCAAACCTTTCATGACTTCCAGGAAACCAGCTGGTTACTCTTAATAAAGTACTTGAAGAAAAAATTGCTACGCACTGAACCTGATTTGTCACTGCATTCCTGGTCTATTTCTGTTAATGGAGCAATAAGATGCTATCTATCCCAACATCATCTATCTGAAAAATTTCCAGGAAAAAAAAGACCAAAGCCCATTCCAAAATGGAAATGACATGTTAGCTTGCGATATATTAAAGATGATAAACCAACTTCTATTGGCCAGTGATTACCAGTCCTCAGTTGAGGTGGCCAATTATTCCCACCAAACTGAAGGTCTTGACCCTTGTCCCTCTCAAAGAACATTCTGTTTGCTTGTTATTATCAGGAGATATATTTTCATTTTAATTGCATCCTCTGAAAGTGGATATTGACTCCCTCTCTCCACTTCTTACAGATTTTAACAGTGACATTCCCTCTTCATTACCTAACCCAGGAGAGAACCCTAGTGAATGTTGATATATTCATTAGTCTGTCAACCACTGGTGATTTGTGCCTCAGGTTGCAAACCAGCTGAACATAATTTTCTAACAATTTCATTAAGACCATGGTTCTCTTATATGCTATGAAGAATGTTGTGTGAAACAGCATCAAAAGACTAAAGTAAAGATACCCATCATTTGCAGTCTTTCACCTTGCATAAAAAATGAAGGACTTGCCCTTGACACCTATATGTTGGATATTGCTTGTTTCCTAGCTGCTCAAAACTAGATAGTTCTGCTAGTTTTCTAGCATTTTTTTAGGTAGGCAGTTACCTGAAATTTTCTGTGCTATTTTCCTCCACTTCTGAAGACTAGTACATCCGTGTTCAGTTTTGGTCCCCACTATATAAAAAAGATGTGGATAGGCTGGAGAGGTTCCAGAGAAGGGCCATGAAGATGATCACAGGACTGGGAAGCCTGCCATATGAGGAAAGGCTGAAAGAATTGGGTTTGTTTAGCTTTGAGAAAAGAAGGTTCGGGGGAGCCCTTATCATCATATTCCAGTATTTAAAGGGTGGCTTCAGAGAAGATGGAGACTCCCTTTTTACAAGCAGTCACATAGAAAAGACGAGGGGTAATGGGTTCAAGTTACTCTTGGGGAAATTCTGATTGGTCTCAAAGGAAAATATTTCACAATGAGAAAAATCAGCCATTGCAATAATCTCCCCAGGGAAGTGGTGGATTCCCCAGCATTGGGCACATTTGAGATTTAACTGGATTGGGTGCTGTGCCATCTTGTCTAGTCTGTGCTTTTGCCAAGAATGGTTGGACCAGATGATTCTTGAGGTTTCCATCTGGTGTTTTATGATTCTACGATCTTTCTCAGTTTTCTGTATTTCACCGTTCCTTCAGGTTCTCAGAGGCAGCTGTTTCAATCAGCTCCCTATGTACTCTAAGGTGCACTTTATCCGGTTGACTTATGTATAAACATCTGATTTTTCTGAATATTTCATATCCTGACCTTTTCCTCTTCCATCTAAAACTTTTGTACATTTTTTGCTGATGTTAGGCCACTAAATTTTTAAGTGAAGACTCTGTTCAACGGCACTAAATGTTTCAACCTTCCCAGCATCATCAGCTAATGTTTCCCCATCTGGCTGAATAACAGAGCAGGCCTTTCATTTTCCTGTTATTATTCATATTAAGCAATTTGTTGTTACTCTGCATTTCCTTTGTTAATATTGACTCATTTAGTACCTAATAAGAGACTATTATATTATTGCAATAGAGAAAAAGTCACTCTTTTTATTAAGCAAGACATTGGGATGCAAGCAATTGCTATTACTATTAGTAATCTAACTGCACCTCTGGTACTTGCTGATCTCCTTACTAAGGTCTTGGTGTATGGTCTGATGTTTTTTGTCAACAGGGGAACACTGTGTCTCTTCCATTCTGATACACTGCCTTGGGCTGCAATGGCCCAGCACTAATTGAGATTGTCTCAGCAGGTCTAAGTGCTGTTTTGTGCTTCTGTTCTTTCCACAAGCAGTAACATGTTGTTAATAAACTGACCAGACAGCCTTCTTAAAGCCAAGTATTATTCATTTAGAACCAAGGTTTTTCAGAGAAAATCAATCTTTATGCAATAAGCTGTCTCTTCACATGTTTAGCTCAGTGGCTGTCAATACATGGTGATCTTGATAGGTCTAGGTTTCTAACAGATTCTCTCTAAGACCTGGGCACAGGTCCTTCAGCTCAAGGAGCAACTCCCTTACCTTGAGGATGGGGACAAATATTTTTTACAGGAAAAAAGACTTTTGCACCATCCGCTTTCCCAAAAATGAAAATGTTTTACAAATATTTTTTCATAGCTTTTGATTCACCTGTTCCCAGCACTGGCAAAATGGTTTTCTAATTTTGGGAGATGCAGCACAGAAAGAAGCTGTTGCCATGGATGCCCTCCTTCTCCTTCCCTTCCCACTGTGTTCATTTGGAAGCAATTTATCCACATCCAGCTGTTGCTTTTCTGCTTATTTTTTTCCAGTGGCTTTCTACTAAGCAAAATCAATACATTATTTACAGGATATGTATCCAATTGGCAGGATTGCATATAAGGCCTCCAATATTACTTCATGGTACTTATTCATCTCACTGTTTTACATAATTCCTAGTATCATACATTACGAGATTAATTGTAATGACAGTAGTTTTCCTGCTTCAGGGAATGTGTTGCAGCTGCTCAAGAAAACTTTCTCACTACATTGCCTAAAATGTACCTACATGGGCCAGCAAGATATGGAATCCTAGTTTTTCTTTTTTTTCCCTCCCTGTTCTGCATATGCACTTTCCAAACTGCCTTTTCAGATACAACTGGCACCTCAAAGGAAGAGAAAAATGTCACATAGTGATGTTATCAGTCAGTGCTTTGAAAGGGGGGAAGGCTTCTTCAAAAGTTTAGTATCCCTTAGGTAAGTTCTCTTAAAAGAACATCATTAGAATTTATTTTTCAAAGAACAACTCTAGAGTGCATGGTGAAAAGATCATTCAAATGACTATGATTGTAATGACCCACATTTAAAGAAAAAAAATCATCACATCAAAGCAGATATGTTGCCTCAAATGGTGTACTGGAACTGTAGTCACTGTAATAAGCCCATGTACAAATGCTGGTTTTGCACTGAGAGACAAAATGTGAGGCCTTATGTTATTAGACCTGCTGAGAAACTCAGAGCTGTGTCCATGGTTGTGCAAGAACTGCTAGCAGGTATGGCTCTAGGTGCAAGAATTGAGTAGGGAGTGAATGATTATTGCTTAAAAGTCACTTTTTGGTTTTAAGGATACCAAACTCCCACAGCAGGTGAACAAAAGGATGTATGGCTGGACTGATGAATTCTCTTCGGAAAACATATGGTTTTGGAAATTTGAAAAATTTTAGATCAGGCCTGAAGCTATTAAGTGGAAGCAGGAAAAAAGCATGAGGCCCAGAACTGCTTAGGATTTAACTGGGTGTAAATCTAAGCAGCTTGACACTTTTGCCAGCCAACCTTTTGCTTTGTGCCTAGGTGTCATGGTTTAACCCCAGCTGTCAACTAAGCACCATGCAACTGCTCAGTCACTCCCTCCTCTCCCGGTGGGATGGGCAAGAGAATCAAAAGAGAAAAAGTAAGAAAACCCATGGGTTGAGATAAAGACAGTTTAACAGGTAAAGCAAAAGCCATGTGTGTAAGCAAAGCAAAACGAGGAATTCATTCACCATGAACACTTATCATCATTAGGCAAGTGTTCAGCCATCCCCAGGAAGGCAGGGCTCCATCATGTGTAACAGTTACTTGGGAAGACAAATGCCATCAATCCAAATGTTCCTCCCTTCCTTCTTCTCCCATGTCATGCTTAGCATGACACCGTATTATCTGGGATATCCCTGTGGACAGTTAGGATCAGCTGTCCCAGCTGTGTCCCATCCCAATCTCTTTTGCATCCCCAGCCTGCTGGTGGGGTGAGATGCAAAAAAGGCCTTGAGTCTGTGCAAGCACTGCTCAGCAGTAACTAAAACATCCCTGAATTATCAATGCTGTTTCCAGCACAAATCCAAAGCATAGCCTCATACTGGATATTATGAAGAAAAATAACTCTATCCCAAGCAATACCATCATACTAGGGTCTTCCCTCTAAGTGTCAAGAAGGATCATTTTTTTTTCATAGACTACAAAACATTCTCAGTGCTCAGACATAACACATCAGTACATGTGAATAATGCAGCCTTCTTAGGCTTCCCCAAATGCATCTAATGTACATAAATGAAATATTGTAGTATTAAAAGGGACTTCCTGCTTTTTTTTCTGCTGACCGCATGAGGTTAAACAGCTGCTGCTTGTGAATGGGAGTAGGCTGTTTAAATAACAGCTGTGGATTTCATATGAAAATGTTAAAGAAAACCAGAAACATTCATTGAGACTACTTCTTACCCCTAGTATTTAGGCTATTTTGAAAGCAACGGGAAGTTTTTGTGGCATAGTTTTAGGATATTTACAGGGAAAAGCAAAAATACTTTTGGTTTTCTAATGGTTTGCACCTTGAATTTAGGTATATCAGTGTTTTTAGCTTACAAATTTTGCTACGACTGCTTGTCAGTGCTCTCTATCACAAGTCTTAGTGTGGATGTGTTTTGTGGGTTTTTTTTTCACTTGAATAGGATCTGGATTTCTGTGACATTAGCCTGCAATAAGTTCTATAATTCAGCATTGTGAACCTGGTTGATTCACTTCAACTGTGACCCTGTGTGAAATATATTTAGTGAGCAACACCATATAACAAATTTCATTATTTTAAAGCAATTTTCTGTTCCACAGATTGCAACTTGGGACCATTAAAGCTTTCATGTCTTATAACAGTAGGTCCTAACTGGTCGGGTAAAGGACACATCCAACTTTTGAGATTTCATTGACAATCTATCAGCATAATCAGCATCTTAAACATATTTATTGCTTCTTCTGGATCCTATGCATTTCATCAAGATGACAGACTTCATTGCAGAAATTATACATTGAGAGTATAAAGTATATAAATGCACTGTGTGAACTGCATTCCACCTGAGGTCATGGTATTTGGCCTGGGTGTGCCAGGTCACTTCTTATCTTCAGGGCTGCAGAAAGAAACCCAGCTCAGGGGACACTGAGAGGACAAGAAGAAGAAACCAGAGCTACAACCAGGGTTTGAACAGACACTGATGAGATCCACTATTTGGGAAGCTGTCATCTTCAGTCATGTAGAGCAAAGGGAGGTTGCCAGGATGGACATGGGACTTTGGAAAACATCTCTCTGGCCTGATCAAGCCAGTCCAAAACTTTCTTTCTCCTAATTTGTATCTAAGATTATTTCTTCCAATACACGGTTAAAGAGCCTTAGTGTGCAGAACTGAGGCAGGTGCTGGAAAAGGGACATTTGGAAATTTTAAAATGTGATGGACTAACAGATCAGTCTTTCAAGTTGAGTGCTAGTGGTTGCTGTTTGCCATTAGGGAAAAATCCTGACTGCTGGCAAGGTTATAGAGGTATGTTTAGTGCATTCACTCCAGGAATGATACAGTACTGGCTGGGTACAGTGCAGTGTCTATTATATGCTTGCAATATAAGCCATGAGACAGTAACTAACATATTAATCTAATCGCTTATACACAGTCAAAACACTTGAGTATAAATGTAGAACTACTCACTGGGTGTCATTGTGAAGCTCATATATCTCAGGCATTGGTGGCAACTTTTTGTATACTTTATATCCCTAGGTGGAATAAATATCACACAGCAGCTAAGATGCTATTAAAGCTTAAAGAGCAAATATGTGTTTGGCTTTGTTTTTCTTTCCTTGTACTTTTTACTGCGATCACTACAGAGCTGACTTCAAAAGATCAATGTGAGAAAGCCTTATCATTCATGTAAAAAGATTGTCTAAACCCTTTACCAACTGATTTTTCTTACTAATAATCCTATCATCATGAAGTCACACAGAATACTGTGCCCACTGTGACTGCTGAGGAAATACTTATGATATATGTTGTTGTCAGAGAGAAAAAAACCCAACAATTTAAGTAGGAGCACAGTTTAAAAAGGTTGGAAGTTGAAGTTGGTATATACTCAAAAAAGCCAGAAAATAAGGGTTGAAGGGTGAGACAGGGACCTTTAAGTGTAAGACAGGCAATACACAATATATTCAAAAATAAGATTTAAAAATGGGTGTTTGGTTATGAGATTTAGATGGTCAAGGGCATCAATGTTAATTTAGCAGTAAATTTTAAGTTCACCCAATTCAAGTCAGCTGTAATATATCAGCTCAGCTTTATGCACCTGGTGATAAACTTTGGTAGTTCAGCAGAAAATAGCAGAAGTTCAGCTATTCACTAACCTTCACAAAACTGTAAATGAGTTTGTGTGTTCCTGTAGAAGGATCTGCTCTCTATAGCCAGGACATGTAGACACTGTCAATACAAAACTCCCTCATAGTTGAGCAGGATGAAATTTTTTATCATGAGTGAAGTTTGACAGGGTTGAGCACAATTTGTGCGAGCTGAGCAGAGCTCTGGGGGGAACAAGGCCATTTTGGTAAAAGGTATATGGCAAATTATTTATTTACATATCATAGACATATAAAAGGATTAATAAAACAAAACCAAGATTGGATATGCAGACACATCATTCTGCACTGATCCTCAGGAGCTGATTTTCCCTAAGGCATAACATTAAGATGATTTTGAAAGGGACACCACATTTTTATGGTGAAGAGGCATACCCCATTCTTCCCTGGATTCATCACCTTGGGACTTCTTTAGCAGGGATGGCACAAATGGAGTTATGCTGAACACAGGCACCCGTGGTCCATGGGCAAAGCACATTCATTATGTCTGCAGACGTCCCCTAGAGAGCAAGGACAAAACTATGCATGGATCAATGTTGAGCACTCAGTGGTGGCTCTCAGGCCAAAATGAGATGTTAAGTTCCACTGAGAAGGTAATGAAAAAACTGTATGTCCTTATTCACTCCACTCTTAAAGAACAATCTTGCACTGCCAGTACAAAGAGGAACTAATGAACAAGAAATGTGGTGCCTGAAGGCTTAATTTCATTTTCTCCATGTATGATTATGTGCATGAGATGATGAATGATGTTTGGCTTTTTTCTTCCTATTACTCTTATTTCACTATTATTACAACAATAATAACATGATTCCATCAACAAACAGGTTTTCACATATTGTTTATGCACTGAGGAAGTTACATAGTGTCCCATAGCCTGGCATGCCCTGGTTGCATAAGGTGGATTGCTGAGCATGAACAAAGGAAGAATGTGATCATGCTTATTTGAGCCGATTGTGGTACTTTCATTTCACAGCATGATTTGTGGGGGATTATATAATGAAAAACAAACAGATAAATCATCATTAGATTTTCTTCACCATCAGAGGATGATTTAAGAGCTTAGGTACCTGATGGAAATTTGTTCCTAAGAGAGTTAAAGCAGAGTTAAAGCTTAAAAATAAAACTTGAAATAGCACTTTGATATTTAAAATCCCTACATGGAGTGACTGGTGCTTTCTTTCATATTCTTTCCAGAAGCAGAAGTTCTGAAACAGAAGCGACGATTTCAGCTATTTATATAATTCTTCTTAATTTCATTTCTTATTAGTCACTGTTGTGTTCTGTGCCTAACAGCCACTTATCCCATCCAGAAACAAGTGAATTAAGTTATATATAGCTCAGAAGCAAGCGTGTAATCTTTGTGGAATGATAGGTGAACGTAAACAGAAAAGATGCTTGCACTCTGTTAGTCTTCAAACTGCTCAATACTAACTTGGGAATATTGTGGCAACTCTTGCAGTGAACATTTCTATAGTGTGAAGGATCGCTTCACAGCAATGCCCTTATCAACCCACTGAAAGGGTTTTCAGAACACTCTTGTCAGTTCCTTGACAAAACTTTTTATCAACAATGCTCTTTTTTGAGACTCACATCTATAAAACTGAGAGGAAAGAAAAAAATTGGCTTTATTCCCCTCTGTACATGTATATAGATCACTGTGTTCCTGGCAATTCTCCAATGCCATCCCATCCTTTTATTTGTATGCCTATCTTAGAGATGAGTGCTGCCTAGTGCTGAGTTGGGTGTGTTATTTTTATTAAAATTATAAAAAATATTTTACAAAAGCAATCTCTGATTTTTTTTCTCCCTTGATCTGAACACCTTAGTGTCTGCAGGCAGAGTCGGGGCTAGGTTTCTCTAAACAAGTTTGGTGAGGTAGTATATCAGGTATGTTTCCAAATGGATCTAGCCTCAGACTTTCAGGACTTGTACAGTATAAATCATAACTCAGGATATATTCCCCCTAGTTTACCCAATGAAGCCTGCAGTCTTTGCAATTTTCTTTTTCTTCTGCCCCATGATAGAAATGAATTGTACAAAACCATGAAGCCTCCCTTTCCTCAAAGGTGCAAGAATTGCTAGGAAAATCTTGTCTCTTTTGATTCTGAAAGATGATTTTTAATCCTCTCTGGACAATGGCCACAAGGTGTGATAAACAAAACCTGCCTTCCAGCTACCAACTATTGGCATCCCAATTCTTCTGTTTTTTGGTCTAACTAGACTGTAAAGAAGATTAACCCCACCACCACCCCTCCCCCCACAAAAAAAAAACCCAAAAAACAAAAACCAAAAACTTTCCAGGGCATATGGTTCTTTTGATCCCATCTGAAAAAAAGTCCTTCCTAAGTCACAGGAGAATTGATGGGTCAGACAGCTTCTGGAAGCCATGGGCTAATAATTCCTGAGAACATTTATATTATTTATATTAAATGAGAGCTAAGGGAAGGGACACAAAGTTTTCCTCTCGTCTTTAAACTTGCATTTTTATAATATGAAAGCCTTTGCATGGAGAGAGACTTTCATTTCACTTCTCCATTTGCTTTTCTGCTTCATCATTCATGGCTTTACAATGTCTCTCACCTGGCAGGGCTGATCTGGGCACTGAGCTAATGATAAACCCATGAGAGTGATGTGTACTCTGAAGTGCTGCACTGCAGAAAGTATCAAGCTGAGCAAGTCAGAATGTTTTAATAATTACAGAGTATTATGTTTGCCAAAGTCAAAACAACTTGTGGAGATTCTATGTTTTGATGAAGTTTAAGGACAGTGACTGAGGCTCTGGCATCTCTAGTCATTTCTGTTGAGAGAAAGAAAGAACAGGAAAGCTTAAAACTAACCTCTCAAATCTGAAAATAGGCTTTTGATGTAGTTTTATTTTGGATAAGAACTTTGGGTTTGCCTCATCAAGAAACTACTTTTCCTGAAACCTCTAAAGTTTTCCAAGTTGGAGTTAACACCCTTGAATCATCTTAGTTTTCAAAATCAATGAAAAACCTTCCATAGTAGCTAATGGGCTCTGAAACAAGTCCTCAGAAGATGAGGGCTGAAGTGCTATATGAAATTACTTTTCTTCTGTATTAAAAAGCAGTTTTCTCAATTACACCACAAAATGAGTCAATAGCATCAGATGATCCAACATCAATGACCTGTACTTCTGTTAAATCATTGATGAGTTGAAATTTAGACTTTAGTGAATCAGTGTGGGTTCTGTGTGAGAATTTATTCAAAACAGAAGATCTGAAGTCATTGAAAGGGGCAAAGGCTATGGATTATAAAAGAGCATCTTAGTTTGTCTTCTGGATGTTTGGTTGTTTTGTTGTTTTGCTTTGTTTTGCTTTGCTTTGCTTTCCTTTGCTTTGGTTTGGTTTGATTTTTACTGTGGTTGTTTCAACCAGGTGTAACAGAAAAAAAATCTTCATGACTCCTTGCTACACATGTCTTTTTTTAACAAGTATTGGTCATAAATCATTCATGTCAGAAGATCATGAAAGGAGTTAATGTCTCTGAGATGGAGGAAAGCTGTTGTGAACAACTGTTCAATTTCATGATAAAAATGTAAGCATGCATGACACATCTGTGTGTCAAAAGGAAGTCTGAAGGACAAACTGAAAATTGCTCCTTGAGAAGGGAAAGCTCCACATAGATAAGATCTTTCAACCTGGTAAATGTGGAGCAGGTCCAAGCACTGCATAGCAGGATCAGGAGCAATGATTGTAATGGAGGGTTTTGCAGTGTGGCCTCAGGAGACTGGCTGAAGTTATTGGTTGACGTGAGCACTCAGATCTCATTTGGATGAATGCCATGGTGTGTCTCCAGAATCATGTCCTGCCCTGCAGGTTACCAGAAGCCCAATGGAAAGGTTCTGACTTCAATTACCTCCAAACTCAAGGGGGAGCAATGGCATTGGTCCAGGATTATCTTTACAAGACCATTTCCACTAAAGCCAAGCGAGAGCTTTTCCTTTTCTTAATCCCTAAACTTTTCAGTTCTGGAAAACCAGAGCTTATCCTCGGTTTTGCTGGTGTCATTAAATAAGAAAATACATGCCTGCATGATACACTGCCTGTCATTTTATGTCAGTTTAAGACACAATATGCTTTCTAGACCTTTGACGTCCCTTTGTATTTTTCGCAATTAGAAAAATGTTGGCATTTAGATTGAGCACAGTTTTGGACATCAAAAAATTGCCCATTCATGTAAAATCTCTAGCCTGCTAATTACTTTCTAATGTTGGAATCAGGTGTTTATAAGCCATTTAAGCAGACAAATTAGTATTATATAAAGACTGCTGTTGGCCAGGCTGTTAAACGAGTTAAAGTACTCTAAAAACTTTGCAAAACTGGAAAGGAGCAGCATTACAGATGTCAGATCTTCTGAAAAAAGAATGTTTTTGTTTCTATTTAGTGCCATTCCTAAGTCTATTTACCAATTTCTTGAATAAACACATTCTAATTGTTTTTTATTCAGTCTCAATGCAATGCTTGCAATGAAAGTGTGAAAGCAATGGAAAAAGATAATGAAGTAAATTCCTGAAAGATATCTGAAATAAGCCCATTTATGGAAAAGTGCTTGCTTAATCACAAGGACATTTACCACTGGTGAAAATTGTAGGTGTTAGACAATTTCAATTACTCTTAGCTATCCAAAGCACCAAGCAAGCAGCTAGAGACACACGTATCTGACTTCAGATAACCATAATACAGTCTGGTAAAGTCACAGAAAAGCCCTTATGTTTGCAGTGCTAAGACATAATCAGGCACACAAATACACAAATACACAAAGTGATTGTAAAACAGGCATAAAAATTAATGGGTTTGAAATTCAGTGGTTTACACCCCCCCCCCCCCCCCACTTCAGGTTTGCTTAGTCTTGGTGTCAGTAACTATATGGGACAAAAAAGCAGCTAGTTCTTTAAATCTGTTTAATGAAGTTGAGTGATTTTGGCTTGTAAAGGACAACCATATGTTTTGTAAAAGCGAAAAATAAGAACTTCCCTACCCATACCTGTTGAGTTCATGTTTGTACCTCATAGGCCAAGCTGCTAGGCAGCTACATCCTGTGATCTGAAGGAAGGCGATGGGATTGCTAAATATGTATGCAGAAAGAACAAGAATTCAAATCTGTGGCAAAATTTTGTATTTAACCCATTAGTTACAATAATATTTGGAGCTACACCTTTACCATCAAGATCAGAGAACAAATGATTTTGAGGTGAAACAATATTATTTAATTTTGTCAAAAGTGGACAGTCTTTTAAGTATTTTCTAAATGAAATTCTCACAATATATACGTTATCACAGGTGATATAACCTAATCATCATTGACTAGGCAGCTAATATCTGAATAAATTAAAATATATGTGATTGTTGATACTAATTGTTTAGGATGTTGTGAAATGGTATGGCTAGAAACAATCCTTTTGACTTCCCAGATTCCTTCAGGCTTCTTCATCCTTGAAACTGTCGGTCAGCCCGCATAGATAGTCAGTGTAATTCAGCCTGTAACTCAAGAAAAAAGGTGAAAGGAAACTTCTGCAGTATCATCACATTTCTGCTTTTTCCAGTGTTTCACTTCCTTTCTGCTTCTACTGAAACAGGATAGAATGAGTCCAGTTTCACTCCAGTTTCATTCTTTTTAATTTGGGCTTTTTGGTCTTTTCTAAGCCATTACTCCAAACAGTACTATAAGAGATCTTTCTCATATTTTCAAATTATCAATGGTATAGAGGAGACGGTTTCTAACCTTCAAAAAATTACTTTCAACTTGTTGACTCAAACTATTTGGGAAGAAAATAACATAATTTTCAATTCACTGTCTAGACAAAAAACTCGACATCTATAAAAACAGCTCAAATCAAGACAAAATAAAAATAATCTGCTTCCTTTTTAATAACGACAAAAACAAGCAAACAAAACAAGCAACAACAAAAGCCCACATTATATTTGAACTAAAATTCAGTATCTTTTTTCCTTTGGAGAGAATGAAACCTTTCAATTTATTTAAAAATTATGATGACTTCACAATGAAAATGCTTCTTAAGAAAAAAAAAATCAAAAGGCTTAAAATATATTTTTTTCTTCATTTAAAAAATCCGAAGTCATCATGATGAAAGATTTTTTGCAGCTAAATATATGAATAATGCTATTCTCTGTGAAGCTATTTTGGTTAGCAAAATTACTTCTCTTAAAATTAAAAAGGACCTCCCTAGCTCTTTGTTGAAAAGTAATTTAGTGACTAGGACTCTATCCTCAGTGAACTGAGAGAGTTGCCTTTGCTGTACTTGCAAAAGATTATCACCAGGGATTTTTCTTCAGTCAGTGCCAGTTGAGGTACTGTGTACAACAAATGAAAAGTAAATATACTTGGTCCATTTACTTCCTATTACATAGCCCAGCCCATGTCCTGTTTTCGCTTCTGTTTATCTCAAATACCAAAGGCAGATCATCTAAATTTTATTTCCAGCTAGTACTCTGATAGATAGGCTTGCAACTTACAGAGACTGTGGTCTGCATCAGAATTAGCTCCCACATCTTTCTTCTCAGATAAGAGCTGCTCGTTTCTTTACTCTAGATGTATTTAATTCTCCTGGGAGAGATCAGCTTATATCCTAGTCCATAAAACTGCATTATTCTTATCAGCATTTTCCTCTGTGTACATCAGCAGGGAAATATTATGCGCTAGGAGCTTAATTATTCATTAGCTTACAGCCAGTTTCTTCCTACATCTTCCTTTGTTATACTTTTCATTTCAGCTGATAAAATAAAAGTAAGCTAATAATATCATGCTTAAAACAACTGCCCTTCTAATAAAGAGGTGGAAAGAGATGTTTAGATTGGATGGCCCACAGATTTCTGAAGTTCTACTGCATGGAAAGCCCTGGGTAGACTTGCATTTGGTTTAAGACAAAGAACTTATCTTGCTCTAAGTTGTACCCCCTCTGCAATCCAATGCAAGGAAACCCATTCTGAAGTGTCCATAATTTGTCTGCAAGATGAAATTATTTTTCTCTGGTGAGTTTCTGAAGCTTAAAAATATATTCTGAGAACTGGCCCAGTAGCATACATACAGCATGAATTTTTTAATGTACTCATTTTAAAACAGCAAATAAGATGCTGTTGGCTATGCTGTGAACTCTACTTTTCTTGAAATCACATGTGAATATGAGCTTTCCCAAGCTGATTTTGTATTGTTTGTTTGTTTGCTTTTAACAGAATTGCGCTTAAGTCTGAATTTCCCAACATAAAATCATAGAATAGTTGAGATTGGAAAGTACCTTAAGATCATCTACTTCCAACTCCCTTTCCATGGGCAGGGACACCTCTCACTAAACCATGTCACACAAGGCTCTGTCCAACCTAGCCTTGAACAGCTCCAGGGATGGAGCCGTTCCAGTGCCTCACCACTCTCACTGTGAAGAACTTCTTCCTTATATCTAATCTAAACTTCCCCTGTTTAAGTTT
>NW_009944261.1:0-4661 GCF_000696875.1 Nestor notabilis | reverse complement strand
CCGTGGTCCTTGGGTCGTCAGTCTCACATTCCCTGTGTTGTCCTTCCAAGACTTGGGTGGTGTGGTCTGATCATTTGCTAGTGAAGACTGAGGCAAAGTCATCATTAAGAACCTCAGCCTTCTCCAAATCCAGGGTAGCCAGTTTCCCCGATGGCTTCCAGAGAGGGCCCACATTGTCCCTAGTCTGTCTTTTATTTGCTACCTACCTATAGAAGCCTTTCCTGCTATCTTTCACATCCCTTGCCAGGTTTAATTCTAACTGGGCCTTAGCTTTCCTAACCTGGTCCCTAGCTTCCTGGTCAACGTTCCTGTATTCTTCCCAGGCCACCTGTCCTCGCTTCCACCTTCTATAATGTTGGGTTTAGATCTCACAAAGTATTCACTGCTGATAGTTTATCTGACAGATAACACAGTTCTATTGAGCATTCTTTTTATACTGTTCCTTGGTCTGTTTTTGTAAGTTCCATGTTAAAACTATGTATATATAAACTATATATAATATATATACGTGGGTGTGCATATATATAATAGATACATGTATATATTTGCTTGACATTATGAAGCAGAGGAAACTATGTGACAGTTAAAGCATATTTTGAAAATTGGTATGTGTTTTTCATAGGTAAATCAAGCATATCTCTGTGCTCTAAAATATGCTAGCATGTAGCTGAAAAAGCGAAGGGAGAGAAAATATGGACAGACTATTCAGATACATGTTGAATATATAAATTTCATTGTCATCTGTTCAACAGAGTTAAATGATCTGTACAGATTATCCCAGAGCATTGTATTCCTAGGATTATAAAAATATCAGAGTTAAATGTAAGAAAGAAGTCACTGGTCTTTTTGAACTAGCTCTTTTATAATTAGAAGTACAACTCACGTAGGAGTAATATGTTTCTTAATCATTTCATCTCCTCTAATAACCCTCCTTTGTCATCCTGTTAATAGTTTGATTTTTTATTCCAAGTAAAAGACAATAGAAAGATGCATAAAATGAAACCCATATTGCAGCCCTCAAGGAATAAGGTCTCAAAGCACGAAAAATATCAAAGTGCCTGTTGCCATCTGTGGTAATTCTGATGTTTACAGCTGATATGATCACGCGAAGCCTTATCTGTCAACGGTATAATGGCATGGTGATTAAGCAATAGGGATATTAAAGTTCAACAGATTTATTTGAATATGATCTGGATGAGAGAGCTTATACTACCTCTGATTCCTAAAACTGGCTTATCAGATGATAAGCTTAGTGACAAACTACTTATATTTCATCACCGTATAAATGTGGATGCCTATTGTCTGTTTCTTCTCATTCACAGTAAGTCCAGTGATATGATGTACACTGTCTCTGCCTAACATTTTTCTAAAATGTCATTACTCTAGAGGGGACACTATACCACAGCAAAAAACCTCTCAGTTGGAAGTTAACTGACCTAAGCCTAACTTCCACCTAATATTATAGAAGACTCTGAGTGTGAAGAGGCATATTATTTAATTTCCCATATAAACAATTTCATTTGCAAGAAAGAGCAGAAGTGGAAATAGGATAAGAAAGGATAGGAAAAGGTCCTGCCTGCTTCTACAGTTATGAGGAATAGTTACAAGATGCTCATCCAAAATCACTAACAAAACCTCCAAGTATTTTAAAAGATCTTTCCAATCACAGGTGTGCAGCGTAGATCACAGAATGCTGGTCATATGTTCAGAAGACATAAATTGTCAAAGTGCTGTTCACACTGGGGATACACATAGTTAAAACAGCACATGGAGGTGCTCTAAAACCTGACAAGTTCTTTTTGAGAAAATCTCAATTTTTCTTACATTCATAAAAAAATAATTAAATTAATTTTCTTAAAACATAGCTTTTTGGTACGACAAACAGTGCTAGTAAAATATAGAAAATTTCTAAGCATATGGTTGTTTCCTATAAAACTTTATATTTCAATAAAGCATACTAAGTTTTATGAAATTTTCTATATCACTTGTTGATCTCTTGGCTGATTAATGTGTTTGGCTGTAGTGTTTTGCTTCAATGAGTCAAATCCCATGAATTTTTAAAACTGATATTTAAATATTGGTCAATTGCTCAACATTTTTTTTTAATTTTCTACAATACTCTTTACAGACCTTTATTTTTTTTGTTCCAATTTCTCAAAGTACAGATATAGCATTGAATAACCTCTAACAGGAGCACACTTGCTATAAAACTGGAATATATCTAGAAGTAGGCAAATACTGAATGGGAAAGATAGGTGTATGACTTGACTTATGCTTCACTATAAGCAAGACATTTTTTTCTCACTGCTTAGGATAAGAGACAGAAGTGTTGCTGTCAACAGGAGTGTTCCCAGAAATGAGCAGTGTGTGTGGCCACATCTGCAGCTCCTGTTGCTGTTGTGCAACTTGTTGCTTGTGAATAAAGGAACTCAGCTGAACTGAGAGACTGGAAAGAAAAGGACATTTCAGGCAGTGATTTTGTCATGCTTTCCTTGATAGCATGTCTAATGGAAGGAAAGCATATAATTTCCATGTTGGTTACCAACATGCACCTAAGAGGCGTACTTCTCCATTGCACTTCAGTGCCTGATTGGAGTGTCCCTTCATACTGCATTTCATTGGTATCACACTTATATGATTACAAATATTTAAGCTTCTGCAACTGATTTTCCATAATTTACCTTTCCTTCTCTCTACACAACCTTATAAACATGTTTTCTTTTGCTATTATTGATATTTGTGGATTTATACATGAGAAGCCCCATCGCTACAATTTATCTGGTTTTGTAGGCCTCTTAGTTATGTGACTGCCAAGGATTAGGAAGGCAGAGGTGGCAGATGCGTCCAGTGTCAGCATTATCACATTATCTGACAGACTCCTAAACAGACATTAATTATCTGATTAGAAATAGAAGTGAGAATATTCCTGATGTTCTTCAGAGATTTCAGAAATACTTTAGTGATTTTGGTTTTAATTCAGCCAGCTGAAAATGGCTGGCTAGAATGAGAAAGTACTGTGGTAGGGAGGAGGATAAACTTCTGGCAGTGATCCTGCTGCTGTAATTGAACAGATATAAGTGACTAGGTCTTAGCTAAATGACAGAAACATTTTTGTTACTTGCTTCAAAATGTCATCTCATAAATTGAGTTTAAGAATAGACCAGCAGTTTCCCCCCCCAAAAAAAATTAAAAAAATTAAGAAATTGCAGAAAATATTTTCCAGTTATGTCCTTTTCTTTTTGATCAACTATGACTAAGTTAAAATGAATAGCAGAAATGAAACCCTTTTTGAAAGTCTTGTTGCTTGTCCCTGCTATAAAAAATCATGTAGTATTTGTAATTGTTTTTCTTCTTAAATACCATATACCTTTTTTTCTTTAAAATAGAATTTTACGATTTTAAAACAAAAGAGCCTGGTGGAGGAGAAAGTTTGCAAAAGGAATATCCTATGCCATCAGATCAAAAAAAGCTTATCTTTTTTTTGCAAGCCCCAGTTTTGGTGCGTGATTTGGGTTTTTTTTTTAAGTTGTGCTATAACCCAGGAAGCCTAGATCAAATATTCGGCAATGGTATTCACTGGTCCATGTGAAATTACTCATGGTACACAGGCAGGTAGGGGTATAGGGGTTTAGTTTCAACAGAAACTAAAAGATACCCAGATAATTAATAATGCATTTTTCACCTCTTTCTCTGAGGACTGGCAGAGCCATAACTATCTGCATACCTGAGCAAGCTGTGTAGGTGCCAAAAGCAGAGCAAACTCGAGAAGGCTGAGAATGGATGCAGTCATATTTAACACTGCTTCCTGGATATATATTTTCCCCTGAAGAGCTTTCAAGCTGTCAATATCCTTCTAAAAATAAACAAACCTATGAGCAATGCAGCAGTGCCTTTATAGCTGGTTATGAGAATGAGTGCTCAGACACAAATGAACCCGCTAAGCTACTGACACATTGTACTTCTGAACTGGAGAGAGGAGACACCTCCTTCCCCCTATTTTTGACCCATGGGCAAGAAAGAATCAAATGTACTATTTTATAATCAGAAGTGACACTTCGAAGTATTGTGGGCAAAGCCCCAGCTCCTGAAACAAATAGCTAAGATGAAAGACTATCAAATTAATTAAAACAGTGAGAAAACAAAGACTAATTTGGGCTGAAATTAATGTTGCATGTGGCAGATGAGATAAATCAGGATGACACAGAAAGCACTTGTTACCAAGCAGACAATGCCTTCTTCGACTTCAAAACAATTCAACCCCATTTTAAAACAGAAAATATGACTTAGTGAGACCAGCTGCTGCAGAAGTGGATATATATATATGATGTATATTTGCTGAAGCAGTGACATTACCTTTCTAATCTGTATATGTCTTATAAAGCTGTCAAAAACTTTGTGGAAAAGTCATCCCGAAGTTGGCGTGCAAATGAGGTGAGAGCTCTTTGACTTCTTAGGATGCAGAGAAGAACAAACTGTCTTTCTCTGTCTATTCCTTCCCCCGTGCTTTTCCCAGAGGTCAGAGTCACCCCTTTTCTCTTCCAAGATTTTCCTAAAAGTGTCTCTATTCAAACTTCTAATCTTAACCTCTCTGAACTGTTCACTTTTAAAATATTTCATAAAACAAAACAGTTCACTACAGGATTTTTTATTATTATAATTAT
>NW_009944260.1:666-891 GCF_000696875.1 Nestor notabilis | reverse complement strand
CTCAGCCAAGGATTTACTGCCTGGAGGTTGGACCCTTCCTGCCGCAATTGGGAATCGATGCCGCCCGGATCGATGGCTGCTCTGCTGGGGTCAGCAGCCCCATCAATACCCCGTCACTAATTAAGATGTGGAGGCTCAGCACCACGAGCATGATGCAGAAGTTGGCTGTGGCTCAGAAAGGAGCCTGTTTGCTTGCACACGCAAGCCACGTGTCTCTGCGCTCCC
>NW_009944260.1:309-633 GCF_000696875.1 Nestor notabilis | reverse complement strand
CCATGGATCCTGGCCAAGATAGCTGGAGGACACAGCCAGGGAGAACCTCCCAGGGAGAGCTGGGGTTCTCCAGCCGTGCCTGGTCCCGTGGGTAGCTTGTGCCACATGGGGTGACCCTGTCAAAAAGATGGGCCGCAGCAAGTCAGGGCACATAGAGCTGTTCCCGGCCATCCCCTGGGTGTCCTGGCTGCCCCTACATCCCCCTTGCTCCCCACAGGGTACCCCGACCACATGGTGTTTGCGGAGTTCAGGCGGCGCTTTGACGTCCTGGCCCCTCACCTGACCAAGAAGCACGGGCGCAACTACATCGTGGTGGATGAGAAG
>NW_009944260.1:0-256 GCF_000696875.1 Nestor notabilis | reverse complement strand
GTGCTGCCAGCCTGCTCCTGACACCTCTTCCTCCCTGCAGGCAGTGGAGGAGCTCCTGGAGTCGCTGGACCTGGAGAAGAGCAGCTACCACATGGGTTTGAGCCGGGTATGATGTGTGACACTGGCTGTGGCGTGGGCAGGGATGGGTGGCATGGCATGGCACAGCGTGGCACAGCAGCACAAGGGCAGCACTGTTTGCTCCCACCTACGACATTCCTCTTGTCTGGGGAATAAAACCCCCACGGTGGGACAGGAC
>NW_009944259.1:470-33359 GCF_000696875.1 Nestor notabilis | reverse complement strand
AACCCTAACTATTCTATGATTCTATGATGCGAGCCAGAGAAAGCCTCAGGACCGTGGAGGATTTTCCAGTGCCACTCATCCATCTGTAGCATATCCAGCTTCATTGTCACAGCTGGCGTGACCTGTTTGGCACATTACACAAACAGGTCACACAAACAGGTCAAATCAAGGGGGATTTAAACTGGTGTCTACAGACATAAATTCATTTTGCACTTCATCTGGTGCTTAGGAGGCTGCATTAAGCATGCTACATTGGTCTGTTGAAAGCCACACCAAACATGCTAAATCAAATTGATCTGTGCCCTGTAAAGCAGTAAAATGTGAAGTTTCTAAAGTGATCAGATGTGTTAGCTAGCTCTCTGAAGAATGTAAATTTCATTCTCTTTTACAGGAACATCAACAGCCCTTAAGATGTGCTATCGTGGTTATGGTTATCCCTTGATGCTGTTCTTGGAAGAAGGAGGGGTAGTTACAGTGTGTAAAATAAACACTCAAGAACCTCAGGACTTGTTGGACTTTGATTTCTGCAGTACAAAGGTTGTTAATAAAATCATCCTTCAGTCAGAGGGATTACGAAAAGCATTTGCTGAGCTGGATATGACCAGTGAAGTTATGCAGATTACCATGTCTCCAGATAAACCCTACTTCAGGTACTCGAAACAGTGCTTTCAACTGAAATGTTAATACTTGGCCTCTGTTGGTAAGGACTGGAAGTTTTCAGGGTGGAGAGGGAGGAGCTGTTTTAGAATACTGCTTTATTTTAAGAAAAATTGGAATGAGTAATATATAATCTAATTAACATAGTAATGAACACATTGACAGCCTGGTAAATGTGACACTGTTGCAGGCAGTTTAGCATTTTTATTGAAATAAACCAAACCGACCAGTGGTGTTCTGTGAAACAGCCATTTTGATATTCAAGAGGACTGATTCTGGTGAGTTTTTAGAGAGCTGGGGTCAGGTATTTTGAGGTGTTGCCTTTTGTCTTCCAGGTTATCCACTTTTGGAAATGCTGGCAGTGCACATCTGGACTACTCTAAGGACTCTGATTTGATAGAAGCATTCCACTGTAACCAGACCCAGACAAACAGGTTAGGAAGTCTGTGATCAGTGCTCTCTGTGGCAGATCATGTGTTCTAAACTTTTCTTGTTTCTTGTATTTTTCTAAACGTACATGTCCCAGTTTTAAACTTTTCTTGCTGGAAAGTTTAAAGACACCTTTTTTTGTGTTACTGTAACATTTATTTCACTAGTACAGGAAAGGAGGGAAATACTTTTCCCATCTGATAAAAACCTGTGTTTGTGATCAAAAGCTAAGGAATAGCAATGTCTGTCTGATGTTGTTGCCAGAAAAAGATCAAATTAGTATGTTGCTAATTGTTTTTTCTATTATTCTGGTTAATTTCTATAATTTTAGTTTTTCTATGGCTTTAACTGGGAGTAATGATTCAGCTCCTTTCTGAACAACTTGTTTTCTTCACATGACTTGTTTTTTTCCTCTGCAGGTACAAGATTTCTTTGCTTAAACCATCTACAAAGGCACTGGCTTTATCTTGTAAGGTGTCCATTAGAACAGATGCTCAAGGATTTCTTTCACTGCAGTATATGATTAGGAATGAAGATGGACAGATCTGTTTTGTAGAATACTATTGTTGCCCAGATGAGAATATTACTGAAGAGATGTAGGTGTGTGTTTTTGGTGTCTGTATTATATTTATGGATATATAAAATAGTATATTTTTATATAAAACTGAGTTAAAGCTGTGAAGATTAATAGACTTGATACTGTAAGTTTTTTAGCTCTTCCTTTTTACTACCTTGCAAACATTTCTTAGCCTCAACTCAAAAAACTGAGTCTGAAGAAACATAAAGTAGAGCTGGTCTTCTCTAGCCACTGATTCCAGCACGGATGTTGAAGTGGTGTTCATGTAATACGTTGTTGCTTTTTACAGTGTTCTCCAAGAATTTTTATTTGTGTTTTGGTTTTTCTTTTTTGTCTTTGGCTTGTTCTAAGCAATGCTACAGCAGAAAATCTGAATACTTTCTCTGTGTTAGCCAGTTAACTTTCAGTGACTTAAAAATAAAACCAAATTCGTCTTGAAAAAGGGTGACATTTTCAGACTGATTTCTTAACAGCAGCAGGTGGTTTCTTTCTGGCAAATGCTGACGTGTTTTCTGGTGAAGACACTAGACTCCTCATCTTAATTAATTCTTAATATAACTCAATTCCTTGTAATTTCATCTGATACCAATTTACCCTTTTGCCTGCAGTACTGATGTTGAATTGGTAAGCTAACTTAGCAGCCAGGATTTACTTACTCATAACTGTTCTGGCAGTACTGTTGTTTTGTATCTAGTTTCTGTACGTACATGTCCCAGTTCCTACCCTGCTACACTCTACTAGTGCTGCTAAGAATCATAAGGAGAGAGAAAAGTTTAATATTTGAAATTATTTGTGAAATCAGTTTACCTTCTCAGTAGCCTTTTTCAGTAACAGGAGGGACTCCTAAACTGCAGTAAAGTAATATCTGCCTGTATCCCGTGGGGTGGTGTATTTGTATCACTGCCAAAAATGGACCCTGTCTCTTCCTCACTGAAAAGGGAGTGCAGTTTCTGGAGAGTTTTCTGCAGTGGCAGCTTCACAAAGCGGTGAGGTAGGCTGTATTGGGTCAAAACTTGCTCTTCTCCTCTCACACCTTTCTGTTGCAAACAACCTGCTTAAAAGCAGGAGGTCTACTGAACCAGGTGGGTGTTGAACTATGCGCAGAGACTGCAGATCATGCTGCAGGAGACCAAAGACTTCCTGCCTTGCTGCCATGGGATGGCATCCAGGAGCTCAGTGATCCGTGGGTAGTTTCTACAGCTGTAGACTGTAGTCAAGATTTGGTTTTGTCAGAAGATGAGGTCCTGCTTTGCGCATGTGAAAACAGTATGTTCATATGTTACCAAGTTGATTGCTCCACAGTCCAATAGAATCCAAGTCCTTTGGGTTTATTTAAGTTCAGATGCTTTTGTTGACCAATTTTCATCTCTTGCTTATGTCAGCAAGAGTGTACTTTGAGAGTGCACAGTGTCAGCAGTTCACTTTCATTGTCTTCCATGCAGATCATCCATTTATGGCAATAAATTTTATATTTGAAAAACAAATCTTTGAACTACAGGACTGGTAAAGATACCTAGTAATATTCTAAATTACTCTTAATTACTGTCTTTTATATTTTTTCAGATGGAAGTATTCAGTATAGGTGAATTTTCTTTTGGCTTATTGTGTCAGTTTCTTCAGTGAAAAAAAAGTATTATGGTCTCATTGGGAGTTGTAAATATATTATCCCTGACTGCTGAGTGGTAAGAATGATTAACATGATTTCCGAGTGGCAGGATAAAAGTAAACCAGAACACATCACTTTCTTACTACAATTTATTTTAGAGTATCAGAGTTCCTTGTATTGTGTTCAAGGACGTTACTGTGGTTTAACATTTGTACTTTTATGTAATTGCTTACAGATGTACTGTATTACCTCTTAAAATAGTACTTTAAAAATTTCTCCTATGATCTACCAACAGTGGTCATGGAAATAATATCCTAAGAAGTTAGAACTCCACAAAATACCAGAAAGTAACTGTTGCATGTCATAAATAGTAGCATTCCAGTACAGACATGGAATACTAGAATACCAGGTTGGAAAGGACCTCAAGGATCATCTGGACATGCACAGTCTGTGCAAGACTTAACATCTGAACCCCAACTGAACTAAGTCACAGTCTCAACTCACAAAGGTGGGGAGGTGCCTGTGTGCCTTGAGACTTTGTGAGTATGGTGCTAGATGGGAAAAACCATGGGAAGTTGGCTACAGACGCCCTGCAGTAAAGGAAAGGAGTGGATTTAGGATCCATGTATGGTGGAATCTGTTAACATCTGTACCTTCAGAGACAGGAATATAGAAGTGAAGAAGAGAATGACTGGAAGGCCACTGTGCCTTTTCTGACCTGGTAAGTTGCTTGGATTCTGCTATCTCCACTGTTGGATTAATTTCCTACCACACTTTACATGAGATCTAGAACTCAGGTGAAATGCACCTTTAGTACATTTTATCTCCTCTAAGTGACAAGCCTTTTCCCCTTGCAGAGAAAGGCAAACCTGCAGTAGAAGAAACACTTAGTTCATGGTGTTTTTCAGTAGTATCACAGAGTGGACTTGTCATAATTCAGATTTTGCCCACCTGTTTTCTTATAAAATGGTACATTAAGCACTGGTGTAAACTAACAGCAGTTCCTGGAGGTGGGAACTGGAACCAGCATTTCCTATCCATGTTCAATGAGCTGTAGTAGGTGCTGCCTGGCTGCTCCAACTTCCTGCATCTGTGGCTCTGGGCAACCCAGATCTGGAGGCCTCAAAATTGACAAGAGACTTTTCCTCTTTTTGAGGAAAAGCTATTTTGATTTGTGCTTTCAGAATAAGAACTGACTTCCAGTCTTTCAAAAGGCACCTCTTCTGTTCTCTCTGAAAATGACTGCCAGTAGACGTTGGGTCCCATCGGTCTGGAAGCCAAAATAGTGCTCCTGGCTTCTGCTGCTGGCAATCTTTATGCAACAAAAGACCAGTGGTGCTGGTGCTAATGTTACCTCTTGCCTCCCAATAGGTTGAGAAGTTCTTGTGTCTCTCTGGCTTTCACATGCTGAGGCCCAACCACAGCCATTTGGATCTGTGAAGATGGTTGAGCACAAAATTGCCCAAAAGGAATTGAGTTCTAAACCTTTGTTTCGAAGTTAGTAATGGGAAGGAATTGGTTAATACATATATGTATTAAATAAGTATATATATATATTCCTGACTAGATGGGTCTCTAGTAAGGTTAGCAGAGCAGTTGGAAAAGGTGAGATAAGCCACATCCTGTTTCCTTCAAGTGCTTTGAACTTCATTTTGTAGCAGCTTGTAAACCCCTAAGAGTTTAGCAGGTGGGTCTCTCCAAAACATGTTTGAACAGTAGCAGTAACACTGAACAGTGCTTTTGCTGATAGAACGCTAATGTTGAAGTGAACAAATATGGAGCTATTTTTTAAATGGAGGTGTTCCAGAACAGAGGCTTGATGCCTTCCTGTTGAGACAGAAACTCGTAGGTATCTGTCTTTGGGGGGAGAGGGAGGCAGGATTCCTTAGGTATAATTGAATAGACAGTGAATATCCACCAGGGGTGTCAATCCCTTCAGTGGGACAGCACAGGGCAGAGTGTGGTGAGTTGGGGTCAGCGCTTCAGAAATCCCCTGAGCCCAGTCATTCCTTTTGCAGATCAACACCCCAGTGAGACACTGGTCAGGATCTAGAGGTTAATCTTGTGGTGGTGGGATCTTGCAGATGAGCCTGGAGGGGGTGCTGGGTTTTCTAGTCTCATGTAAGGCTGAGGGAAGGGATGAGGAAAGATCTCCATGGAGAATTTAGCAGCTTTCTGCCCTTCCAGCTCAGATGGGACTGTGGGGTTGACCAGAAGTGAGCAAGCCAGCAGAAAGCTGGAAGACTCAATGCATTTCCTGTATTTACCTGATTAATTATATAATAAACACATATGTGTGGATTTTATCCCCTAAATGCCAGCAGAGTGCAGCAATGGATTTGCAGCACTAAGGGAGGTGTGAAGCTACTCCACCGCACCAGGCAGTAACTGCAGGGGGTTTGCAGCAGCACTGTACAGTTCTTCTGTCTTCTTGGAAACCAGAGGGCTGTCCAAGGAGATAGACCCCCTCTTAAGATTTCACACACAGCCCAGTACAGCCCAGAAACTGGAGGAGCAAGCATTTAGGTGTAGAGCTGCTCCCACAGGCCCCAGCAGTGAAGGCTGAGGGTCCTGGTGCTAGCTCCTAGGCTACACTTACCTTTGTATATGACAGACTGGTTTGGGTTGGAAAGGACCTTAAGATGATCTAGTTCCAACCCTCCTGCCATGGGCAGGGACACCTCATTCTAGACCATGTCACCCAAGGCTCTGTATATGAGATGCTCTTGGGCGTAGAGGGGTTGGGGCACTGCACAGTTGAGTTTACACTGCAGAAACTCACCCTGCAAGGTGTGGGGCCACCTGCAAAGAGGGGTGATCTGATACAGAGCTGTGCCGGGCTGGCAACTGCAAAAACTGCTGGTTGGCCTGAGCCAACGCCATGGCAGGGTTCATCCTGAGCAGTGTGATGTCTGGGGTGGTCTTGTCCTAGCATCTGAGTGTATGCGGGGCAACTTCTATAGGGGCATCTGATGAATGTCAAAGATTCTTCTCTTGGTGATTCTCTTCTACACATAGTTTTACAATAAGCTGTTTACCTCGACACAGAGAGCTCTGGCTCTGTTAAACGCTGCCATCAGCTGGGTGAAGACTTTTCCATGCTACCAGCCAGGCTGGGTGATCACACGTGGCTTTATGCAGGTGTATTGCCAGAGACCCATCAGGGGAAGGGACGGCCAGCCTGCCCCTCGCCAGCTGTGGGGCAGTGACGTGATCTCTTCACATGGCAGCAAGAGCTGCAGTTGCAGAAACACTGTGGATACCACACAGCCACCCTCGGGCAGTGCAGGGCTTCAGGGCGGCCCCACTCCCAGTCCCTCTGTGCCCATGGTGTGGGGGACAGAGCAGGAGGAGCAGTACCAGGGGGCACGCTGCCCTCCCCACGAGCACAGGGACCCTGCTACCCTGCTGCTGCAGCCTCCCAGCTGTGCAACATCTGCACAGGCACGGCTGCATCTGGCCTTGCAACATCTGGCCAGCTGTGTTGATACCCAGCTGCTGAATGAAAGGGCCCAGAGGACTATTTGTAGGAACAGGGCAGTGCAGACCTTTGTGCTTTGTGTCTTCACTCCCCACACTGTTTACTGTTTTCCAGCTGCAAGGGAGACTCAGAGTGGAAGGAATGCTGTGTTTAGCCCAGGGATGCTTGCTTTTTATTTATCTGTAAATGCAGCTTAATCCAGCTCCCCCCATTGCTCCACAGCCTCTTCTTTGGGGGATGCCTCCTGATGGGCTGCAAAGTGCTTACAGAGAAGGAAATGCATCCAGGCATTTTTGGACAGGGCTTCCCAGCGTGAAGCTGCGTGCAGGACTGTTGCTTTAGGACAGGGAATGCAAGAAGAGTGTGGTGGATCAAAGTCCTGCCATCACCGGGAAGAGTTTTGGCTAATCCCAAAAGGAAGAGTGACCACACCAAAGCAACAGCTTCCCATAGGAGCGTGTTTGAGCTCTGCTGCACTGATGCTTGCCTCCTGAGCGCTGCTGAGCGCAGGGTACCAGCTGCAGCATCACTCTGGGCAGGGTTAAGAGCACACAGCGTGATGGTGTGGGGCACAGGCAGGAGGTGGGCTCCATCCCCGAGCTCCTTGCGGTGATGATGTCAATAAGCTGTGCCTGTTTCCAATCTCCAGCTGCTGGTAGGAGGCCCCATTACCAACCGTCTGAGCATTTCAGGCTGTTGGAAAATGTACAGGGAAGGCCAACACTGCGAATCTGGACAGACGAGCACACAAAGTAAAATAATAGACTGAAAAACTGATGATGGTGTAAATACCTGTGTTAAACTCATCAAGTAGGAGCCTGTGAGAGGGCAGCCAAAGGTCTGTAACCAGCGACAGATGTGTTGCCATAAAACGCCCCAGTAAAGACAAGTTGTGTCACAAAACACCCTGCTGAAGCCACTGGCAGGACTGGGATCTGCAGGGCTGAGAGCACAAACCTCAGATGCTTGTACAAAGGGGCAAACCTGACCATTGAGGAGCATGATGTTGGTGACACACCACCCCAGGATCCCATCACTGAGTCCAACGAGACAGAGGCCATCATTTCTCCTAAGAGACACTGTCACACACTGTTGTACCCTGGGGAACCCAATGCACGTGGCTTTCTCGCCAGCAGCAGAGCCTGCTGGTAGGACTATTCTGTAGCTACAAAAAATGCATCTCAGGCTTCCTCAAGTAAGTAGAAACTTACTAAATCACAGATTTTATCTCACTTCAGCTGCAGTTCACCACTGTCTGACATTCTAATCCAGAAGGTTTATGGAAATGGCCGTTAACCTAAGGAGAATTTGTTACTGCCCTGAGAAGAACATGGATATAAAATAGTGTGGTTCTGGTCTGTACTTGGTATCTCTGTCATTTTCAAAAGGATCAGGGCAGGATCCAAACAGAGGAGGTGGAGGCAGGGATGAAGAAAAGCATTTGGAAACTTCACTTCTTTGAAATGCTTTGCTGAGCGTTGGCTTGCACCCATGAGCACCTCCAGTGACCCGTGTTCGCAGAACCAGTGCTGCTACAGATGAAGGTTTCCTGGAACTCAAACTCTTGAACCACGGCACGACACTTCCAGTGCTCCCTGTGGCAGACCAAAACCACAGTGAACAGTGGATTTAAACCACTGATCTGTCCTAAGAGCCTCCAACCCATTCCTGTTCGTTTGAGGTAACTTGCAGGGTTATGCCTGTGCCTGCAGGACATGTGCTGGGTTACATCACATCTGCTGCGCTGCTACTCCGAAACCTCAGCACCCACGTCCTCCAGGAGCTTTTCCATGAGTTTATCCCACATGCGGCACCATGACCCACTGTGCTGCTGCCTTATAGCCTGGATCCACAGCAGCAGGCCCCAGCCCCACAGATGGAGCCAGGAGAGGCTGCCTCTGCTCCAGGACCTTTCCCATGCTGGCAGGTCTGACCACACTACTTGAGACAGCCATTCCTCCCTGCTGCACACGGGTCTCTGCCATGTTTAAGGGCAGATTGCTCCAGCCTTTTGTGTCTGCCTTTTGCTCCGGTGATGGTTGGCATCAGCGTGGAGAAAGGATGCTTTCACAGAATGGTTTGGGTTGGGACGGATCTTCAAAGGTCATCTAGTCCAACCCACTGCAATGAGCATCTTCAACTAGATGTTGTGGTTGGCCCAACGCATGACCAAGCGTCCCTGGGGGCAGGTCAGATGGGCAAAGGCTCACGCCTGCTCCAACACTCTCCCCCTGTGGCCCACATGGTCCTCCAGCCTCTGCTTATCCTCCCCACTCCTGCACGCTCCAGGCTGGTTCCCCACGCTGCCAAGGGCCCCTAAAGAGCAGCTCTTACAGTCTAAACACAACGTGTGTATAGCAATGGTAGTTTATTTAGCTCTGAAACATTCAGAGCAGTGAAATCACATCCCACCTCCCTCCTTCCCCCAGCCAGCCAGCGCTCAGGAAAACTCACATACCATGAAGTGGGCTTTAAAACTAAATCACAGCTCCACACAGCAATGTAGCATCTGACAAGATTCCACAGCTTTCCCACTGTCCCACTCTTGGTTGCTTCTCTAGGGCACTGTGCTGTGGCTTACTGCAGCACACGGCAGCATGGCCTTCCCTTGGCTTTTGCTGTCTTGGGCTGACACGTACCACATCGTTGTCATTTAGCTGGCCTGAGGAGTGCTGGAAGGGAAGGCAGCAGGCCTTTCTGCCACCGCTGAGCCTCATGCTCACCCAGTAAGAGGTAACGTTAGCTTCTCACCTTGTGCCCCTACCCATGAGTTAACTGAATAAGCCATCTGGCCACTGTTTCTTTTACTCTCAATCTCCTGTTTCTCTGAAAAGCCAGCCTCAGGGGAATGACACTTACTGATGTTGTCCACAAACAGGACACAAAACATACCAAAACCAGGTACAGGGAGACCAATGACCACTTTCCTTTTGCTGCATAAGGGACCTGTGAGCAGGAAATAGCCACAAGTCACAGTGGGAGCTTGCATATACTTTGGTGAGGAAAGGAACAAGAGGATGCTTGGGAAGCACTTCTTCCTGAATGTGGCAACAACCAGCTTTGGAAGCAAAATGCAGGACTGCCACAGGTCTGCCCCTAAAACACCTGTATCTGTTATGCAACAGAGCAGGCATCTGGGCAACTGCATGGAAAACAGCAGTTCAGACAGGAGACAGTAGGCAGCAGGCCCATTGCTTGTAGTGGCACAAAAGCCATCAAAGCAGCTCTGATCTTCCCTGCTGAGTGATCTCACCATGAACAGATTCTGCAGGGAGTTTGTGACAGCCTTCTCCAAAGGAAACCCAGTGCTGAGCAGCTCGCAGAGATTTTCTACAAGAGGCTGAAGAGCCACCTGAGCCCAGGATGCAACAACGCGAGGTGCAGTTCCCGCTACTCCCTGTTCCACCCTCAGGCAGGACGGTATTATTAGCAAGTAAGTTACTGAAAAACTAGTTTCTCAAACAAAACTCAGGACAGATGATAAAAGGCAACAGGGCTGACTGTGTAACTACTGCTAGGTTTAAATAGAAGCATACATATCCATATATACATACGCATTACACATATACGTACTTTCACTGTGTTTCTGTGTGTGAAGTGCTAACTGACAGAGGAATGCAGCTTTGAAATACCATGGGACCTCACCAGCCTATGCTACTGCTCTAAGGTAGTTTTAAACTTAGCTGGAATGCACCCAGTGGCAAATGGAAAACCTGTGTTACCTCTAGCAGGATGTCCACATGAGAAATGGCTCTGAACTTACCAATCAGATAACAGGCATAATGTACAACACTGGTTGCACAGGGTTTGGAGTCGATTCTGTTCAAAGGACAGATCAAGAAAGTCAATAACCAAGCTGCAATTTCAGGGAGAAAACCATGTGACATCCGACAGCTACCTAAACATGAGATACACAACATATCTGTGCTATGTTAAAACAGTGTAGTGAGATTTTCTCAATACAAAAAGTAAATTAATACACAAAAAGAAGATGAAAAAAATGGAAATAGTTTATTTGCTGCATAAGGAAACTTCTGGCAAATTACATATAAAGAAACTTGCTATGCTGTAGTATATAATTTTCAATATTCCACAAAGATAATTGTAATAAATATACAAACCAAAACAAAGTAAAAGACTAAATCCATCAGGCAACCTACAAAATGGTTCATCAAGTTTTATACTTTGCAGCATTAGCATGCTTGAAATCTTGTTGTTCATTTTGAAGTGCTGCAGCAAAATTCTTTTCACATTTCTTTGGAGCATTTTCAAAACCATCTAACTACAAAATACTGTTCAAAATTAGCAGGCATGAGTTAAACCACCCAAGAAAAGTAACACCAAGGTCTAACTGATGCAAAGGTGTGATTTTTCTTTTTGCTTTTAAAATCCATTTTAGTTTTGCCAGGGTTAGGAATTATCTGGTATAAGTGCACTATGAGTCCAGTCAGCCTGAGGCACTGCTGACTCTTTGTCATAATATGACTCTATATAAACTTCATTGATTATATAGCTCTGGAAGATTTCTCTATTAGAGACACATCCACTAAGAGGAATAATAAAAATACCATAGTGAAGCTGCAAGCTAGTTATGATGGTTGTACCCTCAAGTGCAGTGTGTGCTTAGAAACACTTTTTCATGGTTTCATACTATACCACATCAGGCATTTTTATTTGACATGAAATTCAAAAGTGCTGACAAAGTCTTCACTGATGCCCCTGGCCTCTAGAAACAACATGCAGAAATTTTTGACACCTTTTGCTGTTCCCTACCTATCATTTCTACATCTTTTCAAACAGGAGGCTGAACTGCATTTGACACTTCACTGCTCTGGACCACGCTGACAGACAGGTTTATTACTCCATACAGATCTTTTACAAACTGAAAACACTTCACTATGCTTCAGTATTAGCAAATACTTGGGGGTATAAGAAGAAACTCTACAACACGATTACCTAAAAATATTTGTTAATAAGCTTAATGCAAACATTATGTAGAAAAAATGGTTTAGTTACCAAAAAAAAAATCATTATAGGGCCAATAAAAATATACTGAAGAGAAGATCTTTACAAAAGTGAGGTTAGGAAGTATGAGGCATTGACATTCACTGTAAACATCCTGTGTTCATTAGAATCCCTTATCTAAAGTGTATGTTCTGGTTTTGTTCCTGAGCTTCATGGCCAACACTTGCATAGATAGCTAAACCTATCATAAAGGGTTGTTTATACAGGCATTTCTGTACTGCTTTGTACAGAACTTCCTTAAACTAATGATTTTTCCTTTTTGAAATAGTTTCATTCCACTACCAGGCAGTTCAAGGAAACTATGAAGCATGGAATAATTTCTGTGCACTTAGTGCATTGGATGGGTTGGGACACCTACCTTATGGTGTGCTAATCTTAAATAATATTACACTAAGAAGTATAGCTGTTTGATGTTCTGGCGTAGCATAAATACCTCACTTCTGCTCTGCCAAAGACTGCATATGGCAAAAAGTCAGGAATCTGAGTGCTACAACATCAAACAACTAAATTAATCCCCAATAACAAGATGCAGCTTATCAACAGTATAGAATATAGAGAATTTCACCTTTACCCAGGCAACATGAGTGCTTTCCTCGAGATTAACCTCCCTCTATTGGAGAAAGCTAGAAAGTACTTTCGGGTAAACATGACAAGGAGTGGCCCGAGTAAAGTCTGAAGCACATACTTGTATTTTGGATATGAAAGGCAGGCATGTGCTTACTTACTGCACACATGAGCACACATGAGCACACATGGGAAGTGGTAGAGACAGACAAAAAATCCCCCTCACAAACAGCACAATAACACAGAAGCAGCAAATCGCCAATTTAAAATCTTACGTTAAGGCAAATCTAGATAAACACCCATAACAGGATTAAAAAACAATGGGAGTTTTCCTAGGGTTTTTTGTTTACTTTTTCTGTGATTGGCTTTTACACATTGACAAAATTTGCTTCAGCACTTTCTGGACATCTTCATCCATTTGACCCTAGACAAGGGAAAAAAGAAGAAAAGAATTCAAGCATCTCTCTATTCCTTAAGAAGATTTCCAAACTACTTTTGAGGCTTGTAAATCAGATCAATTTCCCAGAAGGAAGCAGTGTTAAATTTGTGCTTAAACAGTCACACCTTTTGGGTAGGATGTCTTTAAAAAAACATGCAAAGTTTTTACTTCATCTGCAGAAGAAACATCTTTCATTAAAATACCGACACTGTGTAACTGACAATATGAATCCATACCTGCACAGCATAGAGAAGATGCATCCTGTAAACTGAGACTATTTCCTGATGTTGCTTCTTTGTTTCCTATAAAATAGCAGAAAGTCACAGAGCATTCAGAATTGTTTAATTGAGAACTTCCCAATTAAGTTTAGAGAGCTCTGGGGGATTACAAACCATAGTCTTATGCATGCATGAAAAACCAGCTCAGATGGCACTATGTCCCTAGCCATCCAAAACATAATTTGCTTCAAAGTGTTGTCCACAGAAACACTAATTCTACCCATTCCAGTAGAAAAGTGAGTAAGACGACATCAGTTGTAAGAAGCACTGAGCTGCAAAGATGTGGAATGAGCACATACTCCTGAGCTTAACAGCAACCACAACTGAGGAAAACCAACAAAATTCTGACAAATAAATCTCCAACTGCACGAGCTCTTCCCTGAAGTCAGTGACCCACCTGTCAGCTAATGCCTTCCCAGGGAAGAGGAGGTGCTTACAAAGGTCTTATCCCATGAAATCCTCTGTTAATTACTCTACATTCAAACAAGGATCACCAATCTCCTTTCCCATGATCAGAGACTGCCAGATCCCAGAATCCATCTTCCCAAACCAATGTGAAGCTGCTAGGAAAGCTAGCCTACAGGAATGAAAGAATGCTTCTGTCCTGTGTTAAATCCTGACCACTTTCCTGACATGTTACATATCTTTGCATATTATACTACTTTGCTGGTCCTTAAGCAGTGGGAGATGAAAGGTCCTTTGGGACTTGATGGACTAGGATAAGAAACAACGTGGGCCTTTACAGTGACAGGATGCAGTACTTAACTGTCTGCCTACTTGTGCCTCCCCACTGCAAGGGAATTTTTGTGGCCCATAAGCATACTGACTTTTCCTTCTGCTTGTTGGGGAAGGTAGGAAAGCAGACACCAGGTGAGCCATTTAGCACGTCAGGCTGGGAATTCTCCTTTGAGAGTCACTTCAGAGCTCTTAACAAAGGCCTCTGGTGAGCACTACCTCCTTTTCATCCTCAGCAGTGAACTGAAGTGCTCCTTGGGAGAGGCAAGCTCTCCCAAGCTTTTGTTTTGCTCTCAATAGCAGTTATGACTCAACCCAGCTTAGAAGACTGGACCTTTGATGTAAAACCAAATACAATTAAAGACAAACCTTTAAGCAGTTCAGAATTTCAGAGAATGAACTGTGCTTCCCTATAAAAAGACGGATTTGCTTGATTTGAAACTTCATGTCTTCAGTAACCACTTTCTTCCAAAAAGTCAAACTTATTTTAGCTTAAAAAATCAAAAGATTTCAGCTGATGAAAACATTTGAGAAAATGGACAGATCTATCACACATCAGCCATATTCACAAGTAAGGGTCCCAGCAACAGGTCTGGTCACTCCATGCCGCTACGAGTACACAAACACTGCCTCACTATTGATCTGAGAAGGTCTATTAGGGAAAACAGCTTTCTTTAGTTAAGACTATATCTAAAGAACAATTTGTGATTGTGAGCAAACAGAGAAATTACAGAATTTCTGGATGAAAATTCCTTTCCCTGTGCTCTGTTTTAAATGAAGCAGAGTGAGGAATGGCACACGTATCATCAGAGAACTGGGAATAAGGGTGGGTTTACAAGTTATCACACTTACTGCCAGTTGGTTTTGCAACTGCTTCACTTGTTGTTGTAATGCCTCCAGCTGCTGGCTTTGTCTTTTAGGGGCACTGGTTGAGTAGGAAAGCTGAGAAAGGCTGTTCAATGCTTCTTTCAATTTGCTGATTTCCTTGGACATTTCGTTGATCTAGGGAGGCAAAAAATAGCTTTTCATGAAAAGCTGCAAGGCATACTGTATATTCTTGTGGGTCTCACCTTCGGGTTATTTGTGACTCACATTTAAGATGTGGGGAAAAACAAGATGTAAGTAAACTGGATGGACAGAGACATCATGTAAGCAAAAAGTTACAGTGTTTCTCTATATAGCCCAAACAGGTTAAGAAAACTGGGGCTGCTCAGCCTGGAGAAGAGAAGCTGCGTGGAGACCTCAGAGCAGCCTTCCAGTGTCTGAAGGGGGCTACAGGGATGCTGGAAGAGGGACTTTCATCAGGGACTGTAGCAATAGGACACGGGGTGATGGGTTCAAACTTAAACAGGGCAAGTTTAGATTAGATATAAGGAAGAAGTTCTTTACAGTGAGGGCGGTGAGGCACTGGAATAGGTTGCCCAAGGAAGTTGTGAATGCTCCATCCCTGGCAGTGTTCAAGGCCAGGTTGGACAGAGCCTTGGGCGACATGGTTTAGTGTGAGGAACCCCTGCCCATGGCAGGGGGGTTGGAACTAGATGATCTTAAGGTCCTTTCCAACCCAAACCATTCTGTGATTCTATGAAAATGCATTTCTTGCTCTGAAAGCCAGGAATATTTACTAACATTTACCACCTCTACAAATACTGCTGCTGAACACAAGACATACCAAAAACAGGCCAGCTATTCACAGCTAGCAAAATACATAGCTTTTTATAAAGAAATGTGTAGTAAGAGATATGGTAGCTGCAGAAAAAAAATAGTGAAGTAATGCTACGGTTAAGATGATTCAGAATAGTGCATTTTTGTTCCTTTCTGATCTTTTGTTTTCTTGTCTACTTTGGAATCTCCTTCTGCTGTAAATCCCATTTCTTTGACTTCAGCTGCCTGAATAATGTGAACTTAACCTAAGCAGAACTTCAAAGAGGTAAACTGAAACATCATTCATATCTCCACAGGGGAGGGAAACCAACTGTGGAGTTAAACATATTGAAAACGTCTTTGATATCTGAATTTTAGATGGGCAAATGCACCCAAAAGTTACTCCACTCTGTGACTCTTGACAGAGCATTGTCTGTTATGTTACCATCCAACAAGTTCTGAAGTCTGAACTCATGTAACTACCTCCAGTGCAGTGAATCACTAACCTTTTTATCTTTATCCTCTTCCAGTTTTGATGAGCTTTCAGAACATCTTTTCATTTGAAGAAGATCTTCTTGAGCTTGGTGGTACTTTTGCTGAAGACCAGCCACCTCCCGATCCTTTGCTTCAAGCAGAGTGTGCATACCTTCTTTCTCTTCTTTCAAGTGTGAAACTTCATTTCTCAGTTGCATGGCATCTAAGGACGCTTTTTCCTTCTCATAGATTACATCCTTCAGTTTGGATGACAAAACACTAACTTCACGCTCTAGTGATGACTGCAGCTTTTCAAATGTAGCCTTGGGTACCATTGCTTCATTTATTGCAGCCTTTTCTTCCAGCAATTCTTTCTGTAAGTTTCTTAATTCACTTTCCTTGTTGGTAAGCAGTATTTTGAGCTCATTTATTTCTTCCTCCATTTCCTTCAGAGTGTTTCTGAGTGCATTCATCACCTGCTGGTGTTCAGTAATGGGCAAAGAGTTTTGTTTCTGAGAATCTAACAGTTGCTTTAGTTCTTCTGCTTCATCCAATACTTTTGTGTACTGGGATTTCATTTCTGATAACTCATTCTCTGCTTTGTATTTCAGAGAACTTGTTAGTTGCATCAGTTTCTCATGTTCTTCTCTAGGAATGTAGTCCAAAGCTATATCATCCTGAGTTTTTCTCTTCCTATAGCCTTCAAGCTCTGTTTGTGCTTCTTTGTACAACTGAGATAGTTCACTAAGTTGTCTGTTGAGCTCATCTATCATTCTGTGCATCCCATCTTTCACTTCTCCAGCTTCAGCACCAGATTCCAACTGTGTCTGATTTTTCAGCTTGTCCTGTAGCCTTTTAATCTCCTCTTGCCCTTCTTTGTACCTCTCAATCAACAATGCTTTCTCTTGATTAATGTTATCAATAACTGCACAGTAAGACATCTTCATTTCCTCACACTCTTCCACAGACAATTTGTTTCCCACATTCTGTTCTCTTTCTTCAAACTTTTTCTGTAGCTCTCTCACTTTCTCTTTTTGTCTTTCACCTTCCTCCAAGGCTCTCTTCAACTCTTGCTTAAGCATTTCAACTTCTTCACATGTAACCTTTAACCGATTTAGATCACAACTGGTTTCTTCACTTTCAAAGGAAACAAGACCCAGCTTCATTTGCCTTTGTACATTCAAACCCTCTTTCATAGCTTCCTCATACCTGTTTTGAGTTTCTTGGAACTTCAGGTTAAGATTGGAACCATTTTCTGAAATGTTTGTGCTATTTAAATGATCTGTTTCTGGGACTCTAGACTGGACCTGAACTTCTATCTGCTTTCTTTTGTCTTCGGAATTTTCTAATCTCCTCTGCACATCCTTTAAGTCTTCCTGGAGGTACTTTGTTTTTACCTCACTGGGGCTTGTCAACTTATCTTGAGTTTGTGTGGCCTTTAATGTAGACTTAAACTCCTGAACTGAGAACTCATTTTGTCTACCTGCTGTTTGCTCAAATTCTGTTTGAGTTGGATGATTAGATTCTACAGTTGAATCCACTTCTTTAGGTGTTCTTTCCTACGCAAAAAGAAACCCAAACAATGGCACAATAAAAGCAAGTACATGATTATACTTTTTAGAACAGAGTAAGCAAGGAAATCTTGCCACATGCTCCAGAGACACACAATTAAAGCACCATGGAAGAAAGTTTTAGAAAAATTCAAAGCCCAGCTGCTCCCATTTAGTCATCTACAGCAAGAGAAGGTAGCAAGTGCCAAGCTCCTCTGAAAGTCTGGGCTGATCTCCATAAGCTAATAATCAAAGCTATGCAAATTAAAATTCTGCTAACACAACTGTTAACAACATCTTTTAGAATGTGGTTATCATAATAAACAAAGTTATTCAGTAATCTATGGGAAAAGTGAGATGATCAAAACACTGACTTAATCCCTCAGGGCAGAGTGTTTTACCATCAACAAGCTCGTTAAATTGCCTTCACAGTACATCTCTTTAAAAATAGTAAGCAGCTCTTTGTTCTGCTAGCACATTAAACAGAGCACTAGAACAGCAGAAAAATAAGCCACCTGTAACTTGTCCTGCAGCTCCTTATTATGCAATGTCAAAGAAGCAATTTTTGCTTGCATCAACAGAAGTAGATCTTGCTGGTCAGCTTCAGAACTCACATCCAATAAACTATCAGCACCTTCGGAGAATGAAAACAAAAGATTTAAAAGCTTCAAAAAAGCTGGAATACCAGCTAGTTATTCTAACCTTTCAAATTGAACAGTGCGTTCCCATGATCACTGAGTGTAGCAAACTGAGCAAGCAAACTGTTCCTAGAACTCTTCCCCCAGAAACGTGTTAGATCACGCAACAGAAGCAGGAGGTTTTGGTGGGCAGCTGCTAGTGAAATTACAAAACATTACTTAGTACTTGCTGTGTCTCTGCTTCAAAGTGGAAAGGCACAGAGGAATTCTGACCAGACTGCAACACTTCACGCCACCTAAAACACCTCACCAAACATGAAAATAAGGATTAAGTGTTATTGTATACCTGTTGTGCTGTCACTCAGTCTGTCTTTGCTGTCTCGATTCAAGGAGCTGAATTCTTCCTGTTGAGACACCAAAAGAAAATGCTTTCACAGAGAGCAGATGTAAAGCTGGACAGTTCACCAGAAAGCAGCATAGACAGTATAGATCTCGATGGATAAAGCCTGCCAAAGCAGACTTCTTTTACTTCTAGAATCTTGTTTAATTGTAGAAGGTGGCCAATATTTTAAAGCCATTCAAGTTCCATTGCCCAATTCTCATTAAGTATTAATGAAATATGGGCAACTATCTCACAGATAGTTTGGAAAGCTGCAACCCCTGTGATAAATAATAGCAGCATATTGTCATGTATTAAAAGAAAAAAACCCAATCCTCACTACCATAAGGTGAAGATCAGATAGAACACAACCAACCACTTCTGCGGTATTTTTTGGTGAAAGGGTCTCTACTTTTTACACTGCACAATGCCATGCACTTCGCTGGTATTACCTAATGAGCTCTCACAGCATTAATACTTATTTTCATAACCATATTCCTAACATATTCAGTAAAGATTAAAGTAATCCTCACTTGCTTTATAAATATAATTGAAATAGTTTTGGACTCCTTTTTGTTCCTAAAACTCAGCTAATTAATTCACAGGAGACTGTACAGCAAAATGGGTTATTAAGCAAAATGGAACTATACTTTCATTCCCTGAGTTTCATAAGAACAGAAAACTGATACCTTGTACACCTGATCAGCAAAGAAAGCCTGCCCTTTTCCAGTCATGGGAGTCGATGTTGATGAGTATGGAGAGGACAAATCACTAATCTGTAAAATATTTTATATAAATAAGTACGTATACATACATGTACATGTAATTACTTGTGTAACATGTGCCCATATATACAAACACATTAAAGAGTACTTTTCCCTGCACTAACCTAAGTCAGTCAGCTTCAAAAAGCAGATCTAATAATTCAGTGCTTTCCTGAGTCAGTATTACATATACAGGGTAGCTGTTATACAGGTAACACTCCAGTTTAATATTAAACCTAACTATTATGCTGCATTTTTTATACTATATATTTATATATATTTTATACTTCAGATGGAAGAAACAATTGTACAGTAAAATTTGTACAGTTTATCTTAGACCATGCTGCATTTCAAGCAATTTTACTTGGTTAACCTAACCAACATGTCTTGTATGTCACATGTTGTCACATGTGTCATGTGTTTTCATGGTGTCATCCTAATTTCAGGAAAAGAACTCTTGTCAAGACGAGCACATAACAGTGACAGAGGAAATCCAGCCCACATCATTCACATCATGTTCAAAACCCTTTTCATCCCTTAAAAGCATCTCAAAATTGGTCTTTTCTTTACCTGAATAGGACTGATAGGAGGAGGTGGGGCTTTGCGTTTTTTTGGAGTTCCACTTCTTTCTGAGCTTAATTTAGAGCCTTGATCATGCTGCAAGTTTCACCAGCCAGAAAAGGTAGGTTTGTTAGTTTGGTTAGTAAAGTCTCAGCAAGTTGGTTTTTTTATAAAATAAAAAGTAAAAAAAAATCCCACATTAATATCAACTTCTGCAGCTCATGCAATGCCTTGGGGTTTTTTTTCTATGTAAAGACCACGTCTATTAACACAAAGATATTAAACATGCCTGACAATAAGAACCTGCCCCCTCGTAATCCATGCTTCAGTGGAAACAAACAAGATTTAGTGAAAAAGCAGCAGCTGACAATAGGCTTAGCACTAGTGATCTTAAAGACTTCCATTAATACACAGTCCAGTCATGCAATTCTTAACAGCTACCATCTTTTCTCTCCACCAGCTTCTGCCTGAGCTCCCAGAAAAACCCATCTCTCCGCTCAGAGAAAGAACGAACCAGTGCAATGCACCCTTATCCACTTCCCAGCCACCAGCAGGTCTACAAGGTCTACTTGCACTCATGATACTACATAAAAAATGTAAGAAACAAATTCAATTGCCTTAATCTTCTAGGGTTCTCACGGGTGAGGGTCTCCAGTCAGATGTAATCAGGGATAACCCTTCAATTGCATGTTTTAGAAATAGGGAACTTTCCTTGATCATCTTCTCTGCAGTTTAAACAGATAAGGAACCCAAAAGCCAAACTCCTACGTTACACATGAGAGAAGTGGTGTATCTTGCTGTCACACATGTGCACACACACACATGTCCTCCCTTGTCTCACTGAGAGTGCTGGCTGCTGTTAGAGAGAGAAGCTAAAACTGAAAGTGATGTTTCTGAAACATTAAACAAGCAACAAAAACCTTTCATATTACAGAGCAGTCTATGGCAGCACATCTCACAGTGGCACTTACTACTGTTTCTAGTCAATATTTTGTGATTTTAAAACCAAAAGGACAAATACCTGCTTTGCTCTTGTTGGTGACTTTGTATCTGTGAAGCAGAAAAGAAGTGGCATTAAGAACAGCTATGGAAGAAAATGTTACTTGCCATTCCCTAACCCATCTCCCAGCTCTACTTCCCACACCATAAATACTTTGTTTGGTTTCTCAATTCCTCTCTGAAATCTGAGAAATACATTTTTATTTTCCAAATTCCATTTGAACCATATGGTTTCTCTATTGCTTTTTGGGTTTCATGCTGAGATAAAATTTTAAGGGTTGTGACAATTCTTATTCCCCTATAGTCTCACACCATACTTGAACACTATCTCCTACTTCAGATATCCATCAGTTTGACCATAAAACCCTCTATCTGCATTAGTTCCTTCTCCAAACCCTCTACTCAGGAGCTCTATGTTACTCTTTCATATAATAAAAAAGGATCTATTCCAAATTGTATGCAAGACTTCATAATGCTGGTACATCAGCTTACCTTTTCTTTCTCCAAAACACTGTTTCTGCCCTGCTTAGTACTTTATCCCATGCTAAATATTACAATCTATGGCAAAGATCTCATTTTCCTGCTTTTGGGAAGCCTCAGATAGATCATCTTTGAGATGGTTTTTGAAACTTTTCAAGCTACCTTATGAAGTAAACTTGTGCATTGCTAAACACACATGTAGACAGGTCAAGAAGTGACAAACCGCAGGTCTGCATCTCTTACATACCCACATCCTGAGATAACTTTGATGACAGGAGATTCTGTATCCCTGTATTCTCGGAGAGCTTGGAGTAATGCAGGGCATTATGTCCAAAGACATCTACTAAACTGACATCTGCACCCTTCTTAAGGAAGGTTTCCACCATGTTAAGGCTACCAGCTTCACAAGCAATCATTAAAGCAGTCCTGGATAAAACAGACAAAACAGACACACAGAGGAAGTGTCAAGAGTGTACTCTTTAAGCAGCAGCTCATTGTTTTTCAGGAAAAGAAGGGTGACAGTTACTGTGCAATAAGGCCCAAGATTTTATCACAGGGTATTGACATATACATGTAACCGTTGTTTTTCCTTACGAACACTGGCCTACCCAACCTCCTCTTCCCCACACTCCCCAGCTGGACCTTCTGCAAAGACCTGGCATGCTTTGCACAGGTTTCCAAACATGTCTAAAAATGGGTTCCCAAGGCTAAGAGGAGACTCATACATAGAAATGGCTGCAGGATAAAGTCAGACTATCAAATCTCACTGCCACACTCCAGTTACAGCTCTGCAAGTGGTGGCACATGAAAGCTGCTTTCACATGTTGCTTTTAAACAAAATAGATAAACGGATTTCAAACAAAAAGCAGAACAAACCTCAAACCCTGATCTAATCAGGGTTTTAAAAAAGGCCCATTAGAGTACCATTAGATCCCCTCTCCAACACAGGGTAGCTATACAGTGCCAGATCCTACAGTAAGGGTAGCACACAGAAGGAGTGTTTGTCTTCCTAACAGGTTACATCCCAACTACTTGAAGGGGTTACAAGAGATGTACAAAATAATTACAAACACACATAAAGACACACCTTTCAAGCACAACCTAATACTGCTTTTCTGCTTGGGCATAACTCTCCCTTCTCGACACAAAAGCATGCCTAATGGGCTGGCCAAGTTCACTGGCAAACACATTCCTCAGCGCAGATATGAAAATGAAAAGTTGCGACAGTGATAATATTTGCTAGATATTAAGACAATTGTTTGACTGATGAATTAAACATACTCCCCGTAGTGGGTGAGCCCTGGAAAAGTAATGGCTGTTGCAGTACTGTGCTAAAACACAGTGCTGACTGGCAACTTGGCTAACACTGCCAGAGTCACAGGGATGATTTTAGATTACCAAAGAACTCATTTAGTCTGCACAAGAGATGAAATCTGAGATGCCATTTTTAAAGGTTACCCCCTTCCTCTTCCAAAAAGGCTTCTCCTTTTTTCAGTAAAAACTTAACCACTTTTGTGAACACAAGATGCTAGAGTGGCCACTCTCCTTACCAGAAGGAAAGCGAGAAGTAAAATGGTATATTATGTCGTTTTCTTGTTTCTATACACAGTACTCTGCTAAAAGAGAAAATACAAAAATGCAAGTCTGTCCTATCTATGACAGAAACACTTTCATCTAACTAAAGTAGAAACTCTTAACACTGTCCGTTGATTAAAGAGTAAGAGAGTGAGGGAAAGGCAGAGGTCCTAGAGCAGGCAGCACCTCAGGTTCAAAGCACTGATGATAAATGGGTTTTCTTTAGACAACTTAAAACAAAAGGCACACTAATAAAGTTTGGACTGATAAAAAACAAGTTAGGGCTCAGTCTTATCCGCCCAGGTGCTGCCAAAGAACAATATGAGCATTGTGCCACATACAATAATCAAGATTCCTATCACATGTAAGTGCCAAGTCTTCTCAGCATCTTGCTTTACCTTCACAGTTTAACCAGCCAGTCACAAAACAGTCCACAATTTTTAAATCTTCATCAGTATCATCAAAACAAAAGCATTTTTCACTACAAGGATGTTGCTTTTTAAAAAGTTTTCTGACACACACATATTACCTATTAATGCAGCAAATCTCTAAATGGCACCTTCTAAGACAACAGCATCTCCATGTAGAGATACGTACATATCTCTATATGCGTATACTTTACTGTATTTTTCTTTTGCTGCTGTGGCAGCATTATGGTGGAAAAAAGAATCCTCCACAGATGCTGTGCCTAAGTAACAGTTTTAGGATTTAAGCTGCAGAAACTAACTCATGACAAGAAAAGAGCAGCAGTTAGAACTGGGACATGTACAAAGTGATATGTGGGTAAGTGCTATCAATCAGATTCTTGTAGGAATTACTTACAAATGGGATTTACTGCTATAGTAGCCTAAGGGAAATCTTACAGGCACATTAGTTTTACAGTTGCATAGTTTCTGTTTCACCTTTCCTTTTAGGCAGAATTCTGTAAGCTTTCTCAATAATCAGTATATGCTGTATAGTACAGAAGGCATTAGTTCACTGTTTTGGTGAAAATATATATATATATTTCACTATATATGTTTTCACTAAACAACTATTTTGGGAAGGATTTGAGAAAAAAACTTAATTTGACAGCCATCCTTGCAGAAGAATTAACATGTTAACCCTGCTGTACCTTCCATTTTTATCCCTGGTGTTGATGTCTGCTCCATGATCCAGAAGGTGTTTGCAGACTTCTGTATGACCATTTTGTACCGCAAGCAGCAGAGGTATGTTTCCATCCTAGGAATGCATTTAAAGAAACTCTGAACAATAATCCATCCACTTACAAATACCACTCTGAGATTTCAAGGTCAGTCATGAACTTCACTTCTGTACAACACAAACAAGATGCTACCAGTATCTTTTTCTGATGTACCGTAAATGTAGCTGCGTTTACTTTAATTCCTTCCTTGACCACTGGGGATGCAAAGCATTAGGAGTAGACTAGAATGCTTTTTGTTGTTTGCTTAATGCTATGACATGATTTTGGAACTTTAAGTAGTTTTACAACAAAAATGGTAATTTTAACAAAGTACAAGGCAAAGTACTTAATTTCATACACAGAATAACGTAACTGGAAGACACCTTTAGAGGTTGTCGTGGTTTAAGCCCGGCCAGTAACTCAGAACCACGCAGCCGCTCACTGATTCCCCTTCATTCTTCCCCCTGCTCCCAGAGGGATGGGGAGGACAACCCCACCTCTGCTATGGCAAACTGCAGAAGGAACTTCCTCCACAAGAGAAATCCAAGAAGAAATAAAAGCATAGCACAGCTTTGAACTGCTGCACCTGAGACTGACTGGAGTGGAGGGTGGTAAAAGTTCTTAAGTATCTGAAGTACACAATGGATGAAGAGGTACATACCAAATCTTTGATGTTAATTGGACATTTGTGTTCACACAGAAGTTGAACTGCCTGGAGACAACCACATGAAGCTAAAAAAATAAAGATGACAAGCATGAAAGGAAGGAAAGACTAAAAGGATGAACAGCAAGATGTATGCAGAAATACAACTAACATTCATGGCCCAAATTATCATGAGAAGATATAACCTTTGAAAACTGAAATAAAAATCAATCTAATCTGAAGTATTCCAGTGGCTATGCACTTGCAAGTGCGCACGTTAAGTTTGATCACAGAATCATAGAATAACTGTAATTAACTGAAATTCAGTATTTGTGGTGTTTATAAAAAGAACCAACCTTGAAACTTGTAAAGAATCAGATGGAGTCACTAGATTTATGTAATTAGAATCTAAAATGCTCCACCAGGCTGAGGAGCTAGGAATATGAAGCATGACAAAATAATACAAGCTTTCAACAAAGAGGTTACCTGCATAATGTAAAGCTGTTTTTCCAGAATTGTCAGTGTTGTCTGCTGGACATTTACTCTGCACAGTTCAATAAGGAGAAATAAATGAAAAAAAAAAAGGCTATTAGAAAACCACCAAGAAAATAAAACATACGTTTGATGCTAAGGACAGAGCGCAGAACATCCTTGACAAAAGTTCTATGGGCTACTCCATAGAGCACAGCTTTCCTCTCTGCAAGTCTGGTCTCCTCTTTCTTGGTACCAGCTTATACTGATGCATTTAATCGTGTATTATTTCTGTTGAAGGCAGTAAGGCTCCATTCGCATTTGTAAAACTAAAGCATCAACAATCCAGTTACGTTTTGTGGTGTTATAAGCCACCAGGTACTACTGATCAATCTAGACTTCAAAGTAATAAATAAATAGTTTTTAAAAAAGTCTAATTTCAAATCTTTATCCAGACTTGTTTTGGTACATAAGATTTTAGTTTTAGATTACATCAAAGAAAAAGAATCAGAGAATCACAGAATAGTTTAGGTTTGACAAGACCTTCAAAATCATTGAGTTCGTTGAACTCGTTAACCCAACACTGCCAAGTCCACCACTAAACCATGTCACTAAGTGCCACATCTAGATGTCTTTTTAATACCTTCAGGGATGGTGACTCCATCACTGCCCTGAGCAGCTTGTTCCAATATGTTATTACCTTCTCTGTGAAGAAATTGTTCCTAATATCCAATCTAAAAGTCCCCAGTGCAGCTTGAGGCTGTTTTCTCTTGCCCTATTGCTTGTTACTGGGGACAAGAGACTGACCCCTATGTCACTACATCCTCCTTTCAGGTAGGTGTAGAGAGCAATAAGGTCCCCCCTGAGCCTTCTCCAGACTAAACAACCCCAGTTCCCTCAGCTGCTCCTCATCGCACTTGTGCTCCAGACCCTTCTAGACCTGGTTTCATTGCTCTCCTTTGGACACGAGAAGATACGACCCTGAAATAATCGGCTTCCAAAAATATTAATCTTGTGACTTTCAAATGTAGCACTGCCTCCAACACTTTTCAATATATTCTAGGAAAACAGGTTCACATAGATTACCACATTCTGTAACAAAAAGATAAAGATCCTGCCCGTCTAAATTATTTAGCCTGGTTTAATTCACTTCCATCATGACAAGATTAGGCACTCCTCACAGGTACAGTTTATATCACCAAGCTGGTCCACAGAAACAAAGTGACCTGAAGAGTGTGAACTATTGCAGAATATTACCAATGGGTTTGCACTTACAGACATATTTAGAAATCTGCATATTGTAATAAAATCAGGAAAATACAAACAAAAGCACTCCGTGGTAGTAGCTAGCAAGTGAATGGCCAGCAGATATTTAGTATTAAACAGACATCTAATTGCCGAGTTGATGCTGCTGCATGCGATACCATCAGTGACAGCTTGATGTCACTGTTTATGCTGTAAATGGGTTTGTGTTGGAAGTATTAAATATTCACAGTGAAACCCTGAATAAGGGAGCCTCAGTGGCTAACGACCAGAGAGTCGTTTAGGTTGGAAAAGACCTGATAACCCTTTCCAGGTGTGGAGGAACAGGGGAGACAGCTTGCAACGAGTATGGAGGTGAATCAGTGTAACTGGACAGTATTGTCAGAGACATTGACAGGGGTCAGTCAGCACAATTGGAGAGCCCAGAAGTAACCAGGGAAAATCAATCTAGAAGTTCAGATACAAGATCCATTCTCTTTCTGTACAACTGCTCTCAAGTGGGTTTGCTACAGTCTTACTGATAACTCCAAATTCCTAAAAAGCTCTCCCATTCCTCTGATCACATCTCCACCAAAAGTCATCTGGCCTTCTCAAACGGAGCCAAGATGGACAATGTCTCTCTCCTTGCTTACTAAGAGATGTCTTCAGCCTCAATACCACAAGAATCTTCTCTTCATCTTAATTTCTTTATTTTCTTTCTCCATTCTTTCTGCTCCCTCTCTAAACCCCTCATTGTCCTTTGCCTCATTCCACTGAAGATATGAGTATTTCCGTTTTTTCGCATCTAAATTGGTTTTGTTTCTTCTCCTTTTGACTTCAAAGTTAACAGACATTTCTGTGGTCAACAACAGACAGAAAGCATTCCAGTGGAACAATATCACAATCCCCCTAGAAGTAAAAAATCCTTTTCCTCTATATCTCTTAATCCATCTACTTGAAAGCCATCCAACCACACAGACAAAACACAGGAAGTTAAAAGTTGCAACCCGCTTGAAACCCAACCCTGATATGTCAGATCAGCTGCACATGGAAAACTCTGTTTGTGGAACATTCAAGGGAAGATACCACACTGTTTTCTATCATCATCCATTTTCAGTGCCTAAAAGGTCTTTAAACTCAAGCACATCTCTTGATTGCAAGGAGACAGGGCAAAAGTGTAAGAGTGTGATGCAGATTATTAGGAGGAAATGTCCCAATATCTAGTGGGACCAATCTAGAAGAACAAAAGGAAAACTGTGAAAAACAAAAGTAAGTTAATAGTATACTTTACCTGAAGTAACCTCTTAATGCAATCAGGGTGGCTGTTCTTCGCTGCAAGATGTAAAGCACTGTGTCCTAAATGAATAAAAGCAAAGCAAATTAAGCATTCAATCACACTAAAGCACAGGAATAAACTCTTCCATGACTAAGGCAAAATTCTGACTTATTCATCTTGTTCCTATCACAACATGTGAAAGTAAGGATAGAGAAAATAAAATAAAAAGCTACATCAAGCAGAATGCATTTGTGACACACTGTTGTTCAGGCAGTTTACAGAATAATCTTGATGTCTAGCTTCATAAAAAGGAGTAATGCAAACATTGTGTCAGACTATACCTTGGCAGAGGTAAATCTAAGATTGTGCAGTTTTGCTTCTTAAAATCCAATTTTCTTATATTACTCAGCCTCCCTTGTAGAAAGATGTCTCTCAAGTGTGTCCATGATTTCTTCCATTTGGCAATGAAAAAGGAACCCAGCAAAACCAACCAAATTAACTGCACTACAACGAATTTGTATCATCCACGAAGTGCATGTAGAAGGCTCAGAACATGGCCTACTTGGGTTTGCATCTCATAATTCTCTCTTCTGTTAATGTATTTAGCACACATGAGTGCACGTTTAGCTATGCAATAGTGATTTACTGACTATGGATTTGTGATGGAAGACTGCAGTCTATCCTCTTGTTCTATCTTATAGAGCATCTGAAAAATTGAAGAGGCCAAGACAGTAAAAGAATAAATTATATGTATAACTAAGAAAAGAAGGAGACAAGATTTAATACTTGATGCAGGCAGAGCCACTTCTGACAACAGACTCTCACTGTATATAATGTGACTATCACAGCCAAGGCTTTCCCTGATGAATACTGGGTCAACACTCTCAGGTGAGAGCAGGCAACCTCTTATTATCCAAACAACTAATAAATCCTGAGGCAAGATGAAGTATGAATTCTGAATAATAGTCTGTATCATATACATATATTCTCTTACCATTATGATAATCTGAATGGTTCTTCGGTATCACAGACGTTTCCTTATAGAGGCAAATCATTTCCACATATGACAGAACCCATGAGCCCAACATTTACAGGTCATTACTGGAAAGACGGAATGCTGACAGCTCATTCAGCTGACAGCTCATTCAGGTGACTCAGCTAGCCAGAGAAAACGCTGGGCACAGATTCTACCGAAATCTACTAAGAAGAGTTTGCCAGTTTCAAATTCAGCTCCCATCATTCTCTTAGTGAAGCAGCAATTAAGGCATAGGACTTTTGTGGGCTGAAACAGCGTACTTAATAGCTCTCAGCTCTCTTTTGGCCTGTATCAGCTCTTTTCATAATCCTGAGGAAATGTCTTACTGCAACTCCTGTAACAGTTAATGGGGTTAATAGCTTGGATGCACATAAAAGCAACACGGAAGATCTTGATTTAAACTGTAAAAAGCCTCACATGAAATTAACAAAAGAAGTTGGGGGAGGGAGATCTTTTTCCTTCATTTTATTTAAAAACAAACAAAATTTTAAAAACAGTAATATTCTAGCAACTATTTTACTTCTGGAGTCTGCTATAAATCCTGACATTTATAGTATTAGGTCAAAAGTTTTTAAGGGCTTTAGAATCTGAATTCTATATGCAGAAAAGCAAGTATGCCCAAACCTGCAAGTGTTACAGTTGCTTTTCCTACACAGCATGTGGGGAAAAGCAGTGTTGTCAAATCTGTAGTTGTACTCTGCACATCGAGAACTGTAAAGGCAAACTGAGTGTGTTATACCACATGTATAGGTTCACAGAGGCATACCTGCACCATCTTGGGCTGTCACATCTGCACCATGTGTCACCATGATCCTGAGGCACTCCACATGCCCTTTCATGGCTGCCAGGTGAAAACTGGAAGAGAGGATTTACATGTCACTTTTCTTTTATTAAGACCTCCTTTCTCTTTCATTCACAAATCAAGTACTGGCAAGTTCTCCCCTCCCTGTCCTTAGATCTTTTGGCATCCCTTCTCTGCCTCCCAAGAAGATAATAGCTCTGAAAGTGAAAGGGCAAATCGAGAAGTTTTTGTAGCCATACTTTTATGCCACACCTCAAATCCCATGTTCAGTTTTGGGTCCCTCACTACAAGAAAGACACTGAGGTGCTGGAGCAGGTCCAAGGAAGAACAATGGAGATGAAGGGTCCGGAGCACAAGTGCGATGAGGAGCAGCTGAGGGAACTGGGGTTGTTTAGTCTGGAGAAGAGAAGGCTCAGGGGCGACCTTTTTGCTCTCCACAACTACCTGGAAGGAGGTTGTAGTGAGTTGGGGGTTCGTCTCTTGTCTCCAGTAACAAGCAATAGGGCAAGAGGAAATGGCCTCAAGTTGCACCAGGGAAGGTTTAGATTGGCTATTAGGAAACATTTCTTCATGGTTGTTAAGCATTAGAACAGGCTGACCAGAGAAGTGGTGGAGTTCCCATCCCTGGAGGTATTTAAAAGACATGCAGATATGGCACTTAGGGACGTGGTTTAGTGGTGGACTTGATGATCTTGAAGGCTTTTTCCAACCTAAACAATTCTGATCCTACACAGCCTGTTTTCTCATTAACCCACGGACTTATGTGCATCTAGTCCCACACAATTTCTAAACTAATGTCCCTAGTGATGCAATATATCCCCACAGAACACCTTGGCTTGGGCATTAATGATGAAAACATTTGCAATGATTGATTTTGCTCTAGTCATTCTACTCAGTCCCAATGTCCCCATTTCAGTGGACAAAATTTGTTCCTCTAAGAGGGGATTGAGCTCCTAAATTAAACTATATGAAGTTGTGCTTCTGCAATGTCCTTTCCAGAGCTCATCTTTCTTCTGTGTAAAGGGAAAAAAACCCCAAACAAACCCAAACCTTAGTGCTTGTGAATATCACCTGTAAAAATCAAAGCTACTGGATATTTGTATTTTTTCAACTTTTGGCATTGCTTTTCACCTCAAGCACCTGCTTGTTTGAACAGCAGGAAATTGCAGAGGTTACCAAGCATACCATGACAGGATGCATTCAACAGCATGAATTACCAAAGATCTAATTACAGAACAAATCAAAGAAGTTATACTGAATTCAAGCCTTTTTACAACTGAAGGTTCATGTTTGACACCTCCTTGGCACTTCAAGATTCACAGAAGCAGTCCTATACACATGCTGCTGACTTAAGTTTGTTGGGAAGCAAAAATGAAGGAAAAGCTTCTGAAAACAGATAAGCTCATATCCTCCTGATGCATATCATGTCAACACTGTGAGTCTCAAGATACAGGCACAATACTGGCAGACATACTGCTTCCCTGTGAGTCCTACTAATACCAGTGTGGTATACAGAGCTGTTTTCCAGTGGAAGCAAGGTAAAAAAATTCAAGACAAAAACACTTTCATTTACTATGAAATTGCATGTTAACATTTTGAACTTTCAAAAGTCCCAAACTGAAAGAGCCAGCATTCCAGAAATGTTTTCTAATATCTTTTAGAGGAGACGTTCATTTTTAACATCATGTGCCCCTGTGTTATGGGGATTTTCCCCTGGAATCTAAAGGGAAAGTCAGAAATCATGTAGCCACACCAACCACTGTATTTAAGAGTTTACATTTTGAAGAATGGCTTCCTCTAAATGTAAAAACTAACAAACACTGAAAGTTCAGCTTGATAACCAGGGAAACTGGGAATAACAGGCAGGAATGAAACAGATATTTCTGGCACATAGTACATGAACTGCAACTCTGTGCTTCTCTAAGCCATAGACTTCTTTGCAACCTTCTTGAAAACTCAGCACAGAAAAAGACCTACAGACAAGGTCTGGCAAAGGGTGTAGAATTAATCAAAACAGGAGTGCTTCTGGAACAGAATCCTTTACCAAGTACAGCAACTACCCCACTTCCTACATGGAGTCCTTCCACACTGACTGCTCACTGCAAATGGTAGACAGACGGAACTTCAGATTTGAACCATTCTCTGCAGATATAAAAATATCCTGTGTGCTCATCCTCATGCTTACTACTGCCATAAACATAGTGAAGAGTTAACACTTCGAAGAGCATAAAAAGCACTGCTGCTGGCTGTTCTCTAGTCACTCAAAATCAAAACTTCATGTACTTGGTGACCAATGACTGTGTAAATAATCTTCTATAGAAAACGTTTCTCAGGCTCTGGGAAAATGGCTGGGGGAGGGACACAAAAGGAGCCTGACAAATTCCAACACCTCTGATTTAGCCAGCAAAACATACCAGCAAATACAGAAACATGTTCTGATACATTTGTGTAGATACATAATATGCCTGAAGCCACTTATATACTAGGAAGGCTGTAAAGCATGCACTCAGCTCACTTACACTTGACAATATTCATAAGAATAACAAATACCTGAATATTAATAACTTGGCTAAATCTGGTACACTGATGTTTTATGGACAGACTGTGTACAATGGTGCCAAATGCAACATTAATACACAAGAGCAAAAAAGGTTTTATTTAGGTAAAATCAGATGGCAAACGCAGTATCAAAGAGAGAAGAAAAACTTAACCCCTTTCAGGCTACACACCTATGAACACCACATCAGTCCCACCAACGCAAACAATTCCCATGCCAGTTCTCATCAAGTCCTCACACACCAGATGCTTTGTTTCATGTGGTCAAAAATATTTTAGAGTAAGAAATGTTTAAAAATATCATTTCTCCCAAACTGATGAGATGAAAGAAATATCATCTCGAAGTAGTAAAAGTGGTGTGAAAGATGAGAGAACATGTACGAAGGATGTAAAGATCTGGTGAGAGCAAGAATATAGAAGCTATGTGGAGAGTCCTGTGAAAAGAGTGGCTGGTAAGGTTTAACTCTTAGTCATTAATAGCGACCTAAGCCCAGTAGCATTGGGCTGCTATAGCTCCCTCCCAATTACTTCTCCAATTATTTCTGTGTCCCCTCCCTACATGCTTGTACTGCTACTACCCCTTGCATAGCCCTGTAGTGAGGTGTTTTTTCTCAGTAATCTAAAAGCACTTGGGAGAGGAATGGGGGACATGGTTAGTTAGCTGCTGCTTTAGTAAACTGAACAGGCTTAAAAGGAAATCAGCCCAGCTCTAGAGGGAGACGAGAATGACTCCAGACTGGCATGAACCTATTACAGTCATATTTATCATAGAATCATAGAATAGTTAGGGTTGGAAAGGACCTTAAGATCATCTAGTTCCAACCCCCC
>NW_009944259.1:0-304 GCF_000696875.1 Nestor notabilis | reverse complement strand
TTTAGGTTTGAAGCCATTGCCCCTTGTCCTACCACTACAGTCCCTAATGAAGAGTCCCTCCCCAACATCCAGGATCCTTGTAGGCCCCCTTCAAACACTGGAAGACTGCTCTGAGGTCTCCACACAGCTTCTCTTCTGCAGGCTGAACAGCCCCAACTTTCTCAGCCTGCCTCCATATGGGAGGTGCTCCAGTCTTCTTATCTTCCTCGTGGCCTCCTCTGGACTTGCTCCAACAGCTCTATGTCCTTTTTATGTTGAGGACACGAGATCTGTACACAATACTCCAAGTGAGGTGTCACGAGAG
>NW_009944258.1:1420-1644 GCF_000696875.1 Nestor notabilis | reverse complement strand
CTGCTCCCTGCCCCTCCCAGTACAGGGCAGATCCCTCTGCCCCTTCCCGACTTTGCTGCCTCTCAGCCCTGCTCTGCCCCATCACACTGCCCTGGAGCTGTGGTGTTGCTGTCCCCCGTGTCTGTGGGCTGGGGCTGCTGGGGGGAGTGCTGCCAGTGCCTGCAGGCTCAGCACCACCTCTCATGCCAGGCTTCCTCGCTGTCAGCATCGCGGCTCACACGTCT
>NW_009944258.1:762-1102 GCF_000696875.1 Nestor notabilis | reverse complement strand
GTGTGGTTGTGCTGCCCCCCGTGTGTGTGGGGTGGGGCTGCTGGGGGTAGTCCTGCCAGTGCCTGCAGGCTCAGCACCACCTCTCATGCCAGGCTTCCTCGCTGTCAGCATCGCGGATCACACGTCTGGCACCTCCCATGTGGCCTGGCACACACAGGGACAGGGCAGCACAGCCGAAGGACACATCCACATCCTGCTGGGAGAGAGGAGCCGACCCTTCCAGGTGCTCCCGGAGCACAGGGACCAGCCTGGTCGGCTGTGTGGGGCGGTGCCAGGCGCCCCAAGGATCACTGCTGCTGTCATACTGTCCCCAGGTTGAGCTGCTGGCAATGGTGGATCT
>NW_009944258.1:0-685 GCF_000696875.1 Nestor notabilis | reverse complement strand
TGTCGGCAGGGAGGCAGCTGAGGGCAGGAGGGGACCCCCACCCACAGAGATGGAGGATGCTCCCATGGGGTCTGCCTGGTGACTGCCACCCTGTCCTCAGCCCAGGGACAGGACCACAGTGCAGAAGCTCTGGGGCAGGACTAAGCATGCATCCTGCTCCCGGACACCTGCAAGGGGTCAATCTGGGGAGGGGGAAGGCAGGCAGAGGGAAAGGGACACTGGGAGGACCCGTTTGCTTTTGGGGTGCCCTGGCTCTGCTCCCTCATCATTATCAGCTCTCTCTGTCCAGAGCTGTCCTGCAACTTTGAGAGGGGCATGTGTGGCTGGTACCAGGATCAGTCCAGTGACTTCAAATGGGTCCGTGGCACAGGGCAGGGACAGGGGTCCGACCACACCACAGGCTCAGGTAAGGGGCTGGCTCCTCTCTCAGGGGCCCTGAGCAGCCCAGGGCACCTACAGCCTCCTGTCCCCAGATTGGGATGTGCCCTACGTGCTCCAAGCAGCTGCATGCCCGTGGGGTGAGACCAACAAGGGGCAGGCTGGGGACACCCGGATCCAGGACCAGGGTGCGGGTGATGCTGGTGCAGCTCTGAGCACCCATGTCCGTGTCCTCTCCACCCTGGCTCTCCTGGACACTCAGGCTACTTCCTGGCCCCGGATCCCTCTGGGACATGGAGATCTGGGG
>NW_009944257.1:0-1510 GCF_000696875.1 Nestor notabilis | reverse complement strand
GTGTGTGTGGGGTGGGCCTGCGGTAACATGGGTTTCGATGAGGACGACACCGAAAAAAAGATCTTCAAAAAGGAAAAAAAAATAAGAAGGAGAAAAAAAGGGGAGAAAAAGAAATCAAAAGGAAAAAAGAGAAAGGAAAAAAGAAAAAGGAAAAAAGAGAAAGGAAAAAAGAAAAAGGGAAAAAGAAAAGGGAAAAAAGAGGGAAAAGGGAAAAAAGAGAAAAGAAGGGAAAAGGAAGGAGGAAGATAAAGAAGAATGAAGAAAAAAAGAAGAAGGAAGGGGAAAAAGAAGAAGGAAGGAAAAAGGGAAGGAAGGAGAAAAGGAAGGAAGGAAAAGAAGAAGGAAGAAAAAAAGAAGAAAAAAGAAGAAGAAGAAAATGAAGAAAAAAAAAAAGAAGAAAAAACAAAAGGAAGGAAACAAAAGGGAAAAAAGAAAAAGAAGGAAGGAATAAAAAGTGAGAGAAACCAGAAGAACCCCAAAAGCAACCAAGGAAACCAAAAGCCCCATCTCAGCCCTTCAACTGCGACTCCCAGATGAAGGCACCTCCGTGCCCTCGTTGCGTTCAAATTCCCCCGGCAGCGCTGCGAGCCCGCTGCGGGCAGGGCTGGGAGCCGGGCTGCGGGCACGACTGCGGGCAGGGCTGCTCATCCTCCCAAGTTCCCCAAGCCAGGAAACAGCCATTTCCCGCTACCTTCGCCCATCCAGGAAGCTTTCACAGCGTCCACGTTTATTTTAAAAACTCTTCTGAGAGCTGTAGTAAATTGAGTTTGCTTGTAGCTACAAAGGAGAAAGTTAAGCGTTTGTCTCTGCTGTTGTATAGGCAGCCAGTTGTTTTAATTAAAGGGTGGGGATCCGTGATATATACACCAGATAAAAGCAAATGCACAGAATAAACTAATTAAAACATTGTGTTTGGAACACATTTTATTTCTTTTTTTGATCTTAGTTGTGTTTTAAAGAAATGTCAGCGCACTATAAAGCAACCTTATTTCCCTTATAGTGTGCGGCGCTTTTCAAAGGCTAGTGTGATATATTTTAGAAAAGAAATCCCGCTGTGAAAGCTTGCGTGTCTTCTCTTTACCAAACTAAGCTCTTGTCAATCATGCCAAGGCATATCCAATCACCAAGTCCCTTTTTGGAAAGCAGCTCATCCCGCTGTGCTTTTATATATCACACCGCAGCATGTTTAGATGCATTTTTACTATCACTTCAGGAGCGGTGACTGATGAGAGCGCAGTTACAGTACCGGCTTCCCCGAACGCCGGAGTGGCTAACAATTTGCCTGCCTATTGTGTGCGTGTCTTTCCCCTCCCTCCTCCCCCTTTCCTGCCTCACGTTGCCTCTATTTGTCATGGACACTGGGGGGGGGGGAGGGCATTAACTGCCGAGGTGCCCATCACCTGCCTTGGGATGTGGTGACAGGAGGGGAGGGAGAAGTCCTGTCGGTTTGGGGCTCCCCCGATGGCACTGGGAAACGCATTGGGGGTACCCCACCTTTGTAAAGCCCCCC